>NW_024508102.1:118617-202047 GCF_017590135.1 Pyrgilauda ruficollis | reverse complement strand
CAAACCCCCCAGCCTGGCAGCACCCCAGTGGCTCCCAGGGATCCAAACCCCCCAGCCTGGCAGCACCCCAGTGGCTCCCAGGGATCCAAACCCCCCAGCCTGGCAGCACCCCAGCCAGATCCAGGGATCCAAACCCCCCAGCCTGGCAGCACCCCAGCGGCTCCCCCTGCCCAGGATGGACGCTGCACAGGCTCTGACAGTGCCAAGGGCAGATGGACAGCAGCACACGTGGCTCTGCACAGGCCGGTTTTGCCTGCCTACATAAATTAATCAGAGCTAATTGGCTTAAGTAAGTCGTCTTTGCAGGAGCTCTGCAAAGAAAGACTTTAAAGTAGGGCTGCGAGTGGCAAAATCTTTATTTAAACACACAGTGCTACACAAGGACAGGCTCCTGGCCCCAGCACCACTCCCTTCAGCATGGGTGCCAACAGGTTCAAATCTTGTGCATAACTTCCACTTTCCATTGTGTGCCCCCAGTTTATTCACATCCCACTGGTTACAGGACACAAACAACATTCACTAGAGGTGACACTTGATGGGAGCTGGCTGCACCCAGTGACAAGAGACAAACTACTGGTGCCACGGAGCCTTTCCCAAACAAGGGACATGGCCCAGCTCTCCCCTCCCCACACTGCCAGGATGGGACCATCCCTCCCAGTTTAGGACTCTGCAGAGGTCTGGGATGTGGATGCTCCAGGTTAGAGACGTGTGTGATCCAAAAATCCAGTGTAGAGATCAACTGCTCAGCTCCCCTCTGCACCAGTTCTGAGATCATTAAGGAAAACATGGGAGCTGTCTTTCCCTGCCCTGGTCACACCAAGCTGCTTTTCCTGTGGGTTCCCAGCCCTGGGCTAAGCAGATCCAGTGCAGTTAAGCTGTTAAGCTCACCTGAATAGGGCTGCTCTGTGTGAGGCTGCTAACTCAGAGCCACTCCAAAATACAGACATACATTCACAGACTCCCCACACCAAGAAAGGATTTAGACATTTTCCAGTTCAGCTCTGCAGTTAATAAATAATTGGCTCCAGAAGCACTGCAGCCACCCAAGGCATGAGAGGACGGGGCAGAACCTGTGGCACAGCCAGTGCTGGTGCAATTGCTGTTCCCTCCTCGGGGCTCTGGGTGCACAGCAGAGCTTGGCCACTGCTCCAATCTCCCAGACTGGAGACTGAGACAAAGTCTGTGACAGAATGAAGGTGTGAGGGGCTGAAAATGGGGAGCACAAGGCTGGGATGGCCATTGTGGGGCCACGCTGGATTTGTGCCAGGCTTAGCACTGCCCAGCTGCCTGTGGGACTTTACTCCCTGTCACATCCCACCTGAGCCCCAGCTCCCACCTCCAGCAGCAGCTTCAGTGTCACTGGCCAAAGCATCCCGGGGCAGGAGCCAGGGGGTGGCTGCAGCAGGTATGAGTGCCCCAGCAGCCCCATGGCTGTCACACAGGGCTGCAGTCAGCACAGCCACGGCAAGAGGCAAAGGACATGCTGAGGAGCCAAGGAGCCTTCAGGCTTTTCACAGCATTGAGAAAGTAGCAGCATGAAAACATCCCTCGAGCCCAGTGCTCACACTCTATCCAGGGCCTCTCCATCTCCACCTGGGACTGGGATGCAGGCACGTGGAGGGGGATGCTCTGGACAGGAGCACAGACTGAGGCTCCAGGTTTCTTACTCTTCTTGCAGCTGGCTCAAGAAACGAGTGCTCAGAGGAGGCATGGCCCCGAGGCAGCCCCAGGGTCCCACTCCACAGTGTCTCCATCCAGGCAAGCTGAGCCCCGCTGCCCCAGGCTCATCCAGCATCACGTGTAGTTGCCGGGGCCACCCAGGGGGATCACAAAAACAGAGATATCATCTCCAGAGCCCAGCTTGTCGTTGGCCAGCCGCCAGCCACGCTCCTTCAGCACCCCCCGTGACCGCACCACCAGCTCCTGGGCCACCATGGTGTACCTGCAGGCACGGCAGAGAGCACGGCTCAGCAGCGACCCCAGACCCCTGAGGCAGCACCCTGGCAAGGAGGGAGAAGCTAGAGCTGCAGGAAAGGGTCTCTTGGAGAGACCAGGCTCAGATATGCCCATCCAGGGGAGCAATGCACTCTGTGGAGCCCAGAGGGATGCGTGGCCACAACACTGCTCCGAGGAGCCAGGCCAAGGCGAGGTGGTGGGGTGCACAGCACGCCTGTCCCCCTGCCCACCTGCAGCTCACCTGCACGGGTCGTTGGGCTCATAGCTGGTCAGCACCTCCATCACCACTCCTGCCACCTCCTTGTCGTTGGTGACGTCCCAGAGCCCGTCGGTGCCCAGCACCAGAACGTCGTCAGGGCAGTGCTCGTACTGCGTGAGGTCATAAACCCTGACCTGGCAGGCAACAGGGCAAGGCGCAAGGCTGAGAGGCAGAGAGGCAGAGCAGGCTCCTGCTGCCCTGGGCACGTCACGGGTCTGGGCCTGCCGAGTGGCTCTGGCCATTGCAGGGACCCCTGGGTGCCAAGCTGCTGGCAGCCAGGCTTACCTCTGGGAAGCAGGACAGGAAAGGCTTGATGTGGATGTTGGAGCTGAACACCTTGAGGTCGTGGTCTCCCAGGCCTCTTGTGACCCCAATTGTGGCCATCATCCGAGCCTGGAGAATGGTGGAATCAAAAGAGAACTTTAATCCCATTCCCAGCTGAGAACTGGTGATAACAGCACTACCAAAAATGGGCTGAAATCCCCCAAAGCAGTGAGAGCAGGCAGGAAACAACCCCTGCCAAGCTTCTGCCACAGTACTTTACCTTTTTGCCTTCCCCAAAGATAAGTGGAAACTTCAGGTCATCCTCTTCTATCTTTTTGTAAGCCCTGGTTAAAATGAGCCAGAGACAGGGTGTCAGCAGGTGAAGCTCCCAGCACCTCCCTGACCACTTGGGACCTGGGCACCCGGCGTGCCAGAGCCCCCTGCCCGTGGGATGGCATGCCAGAGATGAGCCCAGTGCCACCAGGGGTTGGGGGTTACCAGCCATTCATGTCCTGGTCCCTGTAGAGCATCTTCTTCCCCAGCTCCTTGGGCTGCACCCTGCGGGGGAACTCCAGGTGCGTGAACTCCTTCCCCAGCAGCTCGGGCCTCAGCAAAGCCTGCAGGAAGGAGTGTTGGCTCAGCCCCAGGGCTGCGAGGGCAGGCTCTGCGGATCCAGCCCTGCCCAGACCAGGATCCACCATCCACCATTCAGCTGCAGCATTCCCTGGTGGGATGGCATCGGCTGCTCCGCAGCCACTCAGAGAGGTGCTGGTAAGGCAGCTGCAAACTGCCCACCTGTGCTAAGCCAGAGGGGAAACTGGAGCTGAGGACAGCCATGCCAACACCCAGCAAGAAGGTGAAGCTTTTGCATGGAGAGTTCTGGGAAATAAAGATCTCCAAAAGGGATCAAACATTCAAACCCCAGCAAATTCCAGGAGAAGCTGGAATTTACCCAGAAGGAGCCATAGCTGCAAGATCCAGGATCCCAGGCTCAGTGCAGGGCATGGCACTCACCCAAGGAAAAGAGTGATGGGTTTTTTCTGAAGCAGAGTCCCCTGTGACCGTGAGAAGGGACAAGCAGCAGCACAGAGCCCTGCCCAGGGCAGCCCCAAGCCCTCATGGAGCACAGTGTGGAGGGGACCAGGAACATGGAGTGCTGGAAAATGCTGAAGGGGAAAGAAAAGCAGGAAGAGAAGAGGAGATCCCTTGGGAAGATGGGATGGCAGGGGCTTGGGGCAGAGGAGACCCCCAGCCCATTCTGGGGGAGCCCTGACCACAGCCTCAGCATCACGTGGCAGAGCAGTGTGTGCCTGTCCCCAGCCTGTGCCCTGCCCCTCGCAGCCAGCTGAGGAGGATTCTGATCACAGCAGTTTCCTCCTCTCGGTCATTCAAAAATAGATTCCAGAAAAAACACCTCAGTGTTTTTCCAAGTACATTGCAAGCCAGGAAATTTCATCCAGCAAGACCTTCTCCAACACAAACTCCTCCTCCCCTGTGCTGCTCTCAGAGAGGTCTTTATAACCTTAAAGAGTCTCCCTGGGTGGCACCAGGGGGTTCATCCAGGAGAGGGACAGGGAGCTTTCAGGGAGAAGGACCGAGGCCTGTTGGCACAGCTGCGACTCTCCGGGGAGCAGCCAGGGAAGAAAGTAGGGCTGGGCAGGAGCACTGCAGCTCCTCTGACACAGCAAACCAGGCTCTGCCAGCCACAAGATGCCCCCATGCCAGCTCCCTGCATCCCAGTGCCTGCTCCCATCCCAGGAAGCCGTCTGGGATGGATGAGGATCCCAGGCTGATCCAGCCCATGGGGCTGCCCTCGGGTCCAGAACCCACCGTGGCAGCAGCCCAGCAGGCAGCACAGGGGACTGGGAAGAGGCCAGGAGGTGTTTCAGCAGGAATGAGGTTAGAAGAAAGGTCTTTCTTACTAAAAACTGCAGCCTCTGCCTCTCTGTCTCTGGAGTAAACTCCCTGGACATTGGAATGATTTCCCCATTACGGATGATAATGGCCCTGCAATGAAACATGGAAGGATGAGATTAGAGAGAAGGAGACTTGGCAGAGGAGCTGAGCCTGGCTCTCCAGGGCTGATTCCCAGGAGTGGTGCAACCCCTTCCCCTCTGCTGCCCACCCTTCTCCCGGCCTGAGGTGGGGGCTGCTTCCTGGATTCACTGCTCGCCCTGGGCAGGGCACGGCATCTCTCCCTCCTGTGCAGGAGAGGGGCAGGAAGGAAGGGAAAATGGGAGAGAAGCAGGGGGCAGAGGGGAATGAAGCAGACCAAATCAAAGGACTGAATATGGTTAGAAAAGGAGCAGCACAAAGGCTCCCTTTAGAGGGGAGCTGCACACATGCCTGCAGCAGGACACAGGTACACGTGCCCACCCCACACCAGCACTGCCACTGGCTGCTGGCTCTGCTCTTACAGTTTAATGTCTCAAGAAAACACAAAGGTCTGATTATGAGATGTTTCTGGATGTCATGGTAGGCCCAAGGATCTCCAGCACTGGCGGCTGTGAGTCTCCTGCGGTGATGGAAGGCCAGGCTGGGCTCAGCTCTGGCAGGGTCTGATGCCTGAGAAGGCAACACAGGCTGTTACAGCTCAGAGGCACAGTTACAACTCAGGACTGTGCATGCTGACATCCTGCATGGCCACTGCCTGGCTGCTGCTGCCATGGAGGGGGACCCGCACCCCAAATGAGGGATCTCCTTCTCTGTCCCAGAGCTGGGACCACATCCAGCCCCAGACAACTGACCAGAGTCTGTATTTGCTGGTCTGACATTGCTGAGGACAAGGTAACCTGCCATAAATACCCAGAGCAACTGCAGCTGCCCCATTCTTGGAAATGTTCAAGGCCAGGTCAGACAGAGCGTGGGACAACCTGGTCTGCTGGAAGGTGTCTGCAAATGGCAGGGGGTGGAACAAGATGAGCTTTAAGGTCCTTTCCTACCCAAACCGTTCTTTGATCCAATGATAAACACAGGGCAGCTCAAACCAGCTTCACCTGCAGTGTCACCTTTAGTGTAAGGTGGACCTGCCCTTCTTTGCTTGGGGCTGTGGGCACACACAGGTGCAGTGACAGCAGCCCACCCCTGGAAACACAGAAATGAAAGTCCTTGGGCTCTGAGCTCCCACTGCACATGGATTTGTGTCCTTCTCCTGAAACAGGTCACTGGTATAAAGTGTACTCTAAAATGACTTCTTGCACATTTTTGAAAGCTTTGCTGAGTGCAATTTTCACTCTCCAACCTGCAGCCCAGGCCAGTGCCAGCAGCAGGGGCCAGGGCATCCAGAGCCATCTGGGTAGCAGAGAAGATGTTAGGAAAGAAGGGAGCACATCCCAGATTTTGGGAGGCAGTTCTAGCCCTATCTGTGCACCTGGCAAACAGAGATCACAGCAGAGTGCATTGTCCCCGGGCCACGGAGCAGGCAGGGGATGACTCTGCCCAGTTCTGCCACCTTCACCCTCCCCCAGACAGGGGTGGAGCTGGGTGTTCCTCACCAGCCATCCCTCTGGCACCACCCCGCTCTGCTGAGCAAAAGCTGAGGGCTGCCCTGCGGGGCTGTACCTGCTGTCACCAGCGTTGGCCACGTAGAACTTGCCCATGAGGTAGATGGCAGCCAGGGCACAGCACCCCCCGGGCAGGTGCTGGGCCGCCCGCTCGCGCTCGATCTGCTCGTCCTGGGGAGACACAGAGGGTAGGGGGGCAGCCCACCGAGCACCTGGCTGCTCCAGCAGCCCCTCAGCTCCACGTGGGAAGCAGAGACCAGCCAGGGTACGTCTCCCCACACTGCCACGGAGTGGCTGCAGGGCTTGAGGGGACAGGGGTGTTTTGGGGCAGCCAGGGACGTGGCTTCACTGGGCAGCAAAGAGCAAGACAGGAGGGGAGCAGGTGAGCCTCCTGGAACAAAGTGCAGTGGAGCCTTCTGCACCACGCAGGCCCAGAGCCCAAAGCCTGTGCGTTCTGAAAGCTCAAAATGCAGAGCATCACAGAGCCCTCTCTGAGACCACCGTGCTTGGAGCCCTCCCTGCAGTCCCCTCCTTGCTGCAGAGCTGCCTGTCACCAGCAGGGTCAGGCTGCTGCAGACACAGACAGCAAAGAGGTGCTTGCTCTAGATGATCCCACAGGCAGAGGATGCTCACCATGTGCTTGAAGGCATTCTCAATGGCACCGATCACCAGGCTCTCATGGGACACTGCTTTCTCCAGGTGAAACCGTGGCACAGCATCGTTCAGGACCTCCCCACGCTCCTCGGCATGGGACACGTGGTTTGGATCTGCAGAACCGGTCTGTGCGTCGTGTGGGAGGCAGACGGGAGGTGGGGAGGGGTCCTGCAGGATCTCCACGAGGTCCCGGAGCTGCTCACAGATGTGCAGGTGGAGCCTCTCCGATGCCATGACAGCAGCACCGCTGCCTGCGTGGCCATCAAACAAGGCCCAGTAGTGGAAATAAAAACCTTTCCTGCCCTGCAGGGAGGAGAGGGAAGGTTCAATGAGCCTGCAAGATGGCATGGGGAATTCAGAGCAGCTGGGGCTATCGGCTGAGGACAGTGACAGGAGTGTCACAGGTCTCAGTGCAGGCGATGGGGGCAGCTGACCAAGGGTGCCTGGACACAGCTGATCCCTGGCTGCAGCCCAGCCCTGCGTCACACACCTCGTGCCTCTGGCAGCCTCAGAAGGGGAGGCACCACGGGGCCAGCACAGCAGGCACCTCTGCAGCCCACCAGGGCACGTGGGCACTGGTGTCCCTGGGCCAGCCCTGGTGGGGTCACATGGGGATGGAGGATGGTAGGAGCAGGCAGAGAGAAGGGCCACAGCCGAGGGAATCCCCACTGTGCACACACTGGGGGTCCCATCCCATGCCCTGCTGCTGGGCATCCTCCCTGTGGTGCCCCTGCTTGTGAACCACCACGGCTCTCACCCCATCCAGCTCCCCGCTGCCCCTTGGGCTGGGCCTCTGCTCCACAAACACCACCTCACAGCACGCCTGGTCCTCATTGTGCTGGCTCTTCCCTGCGTTTATCACCCTGCCAGGAGGAAAAAAGGTGTAAAGGCCCTTTCTTCCACATCATGTTCCAGCAAATGCCATCCCACAGCACCTCTTCCCCCCACCCCTCCACTCATGCCCCTGTGTCCCCAGAGATGCCAGGGATGCCCTGCACAGGTGCTCCTGTCCTGTCCTGTCCCAGGTGTCTCAGACCAGGTGTGTGGGTTGATCTGGGGCCAGGAGCAGCACTGAGTCCCACCCACAGCTGGGTCCAGGGGGGAGCAGTTGTCCACACACCTACCAGGGGAAGTGATCAGAAAGAAACTGGGTTTGCTGAAAGTCCCTAGCACTGCCCCAGGCAGAATAATTGTCCCAAAACCTGGATCAGCCTCAGCTATGCACCTATGCACCCCTGGGACACACAGAGAGAATCACAGCCTCGCCCATGTCCCATCACCTCTTGGGGGGAGCAGGGGGCTCGGGGAAGGAGGGGAGAAGGTGATGATGGTGAAACCGGCAGAACTTTTGCAGAAAGATTCGCACTGACTTTTCCCAGCCTGTGCTGACACAGCAGATTTCAGGTCTAGATTGCAGAACCGGCTCACAGGAAGAAGCTGTAAACACAGCAGTGTGATTTTTCTTTGGGCAGACTTTCCAAGTGGTTTGCAGAAAGAACTCTTGGGACACCGAAAAGGGGATTTTTTTCACTCTGGGTACTCCTAACCCACTATCTCCAAGGACAAATCAACATCTCATAAAGCTCTCTAGAATATCGGGAAGATCAGCTTGAGGAAGGGGTGTGGGAGTGGGCTGACAGCAATAAGTAGCAAAAGCCTTCACAGTCTGACCTTCCCGCCCGCTTTCAGTTAGGGCTGCAACTCGCAGCTAGTGAAAGAAGAACACAATCAGGTCCTTGAAGGGGAAGTCTCAAGCAGTCTCACTCCCAAGAAATCCCCAGCTCCCTCCTCCCCACGAGTCCTGCCAGAGGCGCCGCAGCTCCCTCGCCCTCGGTACCCATCGGTGACAGCGGCTGTTGTGCAGAAAGCGCAGAAAACAAAACGGACAGAAGAGCCTAAACCCCTCGGGGAGCGGCGGGAGCACAGCCCCTCGCTGATGCTCTCCCCTCACGGGCACCCACAGCGCCCGCTCCTCGCTGCTGCTGCTGCTGCAAAAGGGACAGACGCAGCTCGCCGCCCGCCGCGACCCACTTTCGTCCCCGAGGCTCCAGTGCCGAGCGGTGCCACCGTGCCCTCCCCGGCCGCCGCCGCCGCTCCCGGCCCCGCTCACTCTGCGTATCCCGTGCTCCAGGGCAGGCGGCGGCGCCCGTCGCGGGGGCTCTGCACCGCCCGCCCCGCGTGGTCGTCGGCGCGGCGCAGCTCCTCGGGAGTCAGCTGCAGGAAGGCCGGCCGGCAGAAGGCGGCTGGCGGCGGCGATCCCCGAGCGGCCCCGGCCCCGCCGCCCCGGGGGTCTGCGGGGGGCTGCGCGCCCGGCCCCGCGCCCAGCCCCAGCCGGGAGGAGAACGAGCCCTCCCGGGCAATGAACCCCCCGCCGTTATCCCGCAGCCGGGTGGAGGTGGAGGTCGAGCTCTCCCGGCGAGGGACCCGGCACCCAGCCGGGAACCCCGGGCACACGAGCCATCCCGGCGCAGAAAACGCTGTGGGAAAGTCTTTTCCGGGCTGGAGGTGGGGCTGCGGGGGGACAGGCTGGCCCTGTCCA
The DNA here is from genome assembly GCF_017590135.1 of Pyrgilauda ruficollis. Classification (NCBI taxonomy): domain Eukaryota; kingdom Metazoa; phylum Chordata; class Aves; order Passeriformes; family Passeridae; genus Pyrgilauda; species Pyrgilauda ruficollis. The sequence continues at coordinate 192,872 of NW_024508102.1, read as the reverse complement.
CGCGTTTTGCCGACAGGTGAGTTTCCTGACTGGATCGTCCCAAGATTCCAGCAGAGCCGCCTACTCCGGGACAGCCTCCCCGTGCAGCGCCGGGCGCTTGGCCACCCCTGCCGCGCTCATCAGCCCACGCGTGGCCGTTCCGGGCTGTTCATAACCCGCAGCCTGCGGAGGAGCAGGGACAGACACGCCGTGAGAGGGCTGAGCGCCGAACGTCTCCCTCCCTTTCACCCAGGATGCTGCGCTCCAGCGTGAGCAGGATGCGGATTTAGCCGGAGCAGAACAACACATCCTCCCTGGCTGGGAGGGGAAGAGTCGCCAGCGTAAACACCATCGCTTGCACAGCCTGACCTTAGCACCTCCCTGCCTCTGGGCTCCTGTGACAGCAAAAAAACTGATGAAAAAACACAATACTTGCCTACTGTAAAGGAAATTTGAGGCTGTTTCTTAAAATCCGTGTGCCCCAGTGCCTCAGTTTCACAGAGGAACTGCTGATTCCAGTCAGCACGGGGATTTTGCATTGTAAGTTACAAGCAGAAGCAACTCTGAGAAGCCCTCCAGGCTTTAGTCATCTTCAGCCAGAGATTTCAAACCGTACCAGGTTATTAGGATCGCAGTACAAAAGTGACTCAGTGGTATGCCCAATTCTAATCCCAAGATTTAAGGTCTTCAGTACGCTTTAAAGCTCTTTCAGTACCCTTCAGGACCTGGTCTAGTGGGCAGCATCCCTTCCCATGGCAGGGGTTGGTACTAGGTTATCTTTAAGGTCCCTTCTGGGGGGTTGGAAATACTGATCTTTAAGGTCCCTTCCAAACCAACCCTTCCAGCCTGAGGCCAACACCCCTCTAGTTCCTCTCCAGCATTCATGGCTCCTCTCCTCAGCTCCTGATGCCTTCCCCCCACAGCACCCCTGTCCAGCTGCTGGTCACACTGGCGTGCTCTTAGATATTCTGAGTGCAATATCACCGTGTTATTAAGGCTGAAAAATCACTGGATTCTCCAGCAAATGTGTCTCCCCGCTGTGGGACTGCCAATCTGCCCCGTCCTGCTGAGTCACCAGGATGCTTTCCTTGGAAAGAAGCAATTGGCAGTTTCCAGACTGACTTCTGTGACCTGCTCGATATTTGTTGTTTCCGTGATGTTGAGCACAGCGTGGAAAGAATGGTCTGACAAATAAACACGTTCCTGCAGGAATGCTCCCTGAAACAATGCCATGTTAAAGACTGTTTTCCAAGAAAGAGGGCTCCATTTCCCCCTATTCATCCTGCCAGACAGACCCATGTAAACTTTTCTCCTTATCTGCGAGGCTGATGTTCCTCTTCACAAGGTTGCCTGGCACAAGGCCTGGGGATGCAGATGTTGTAGACTGAGTCAGAATAATGCCAATAAGCAGATATTTCAGGTGCCAGCAGCTCTGCCCTTCGTCTTCCCATCCCTCTGGGAGTCCTGCCTGGATGCTCGTGCTTTCCCTGCCTCCCCATCTCACCCAGAGTTACCCCTGAGCATGGGGGTGTCAGGCACTCACCTTCCCTGGACACAGCTTCAGGTGAAGCACTCCAGCACGCTGCCATGATAAACAGTGATTTAAAAATCAGTAACAAAGGAATTAGTCTTAAATGATGCTATTTTAGTTAATTTCTCATGCAAGTGCTTAGCACTGAAAAAGCCTTTCTAAGTTTCATCTTTCATTTATGTTGCTGAGCCCCAGAGGAGGCAGGATGGAGCCAGGGATATTTCCTGGTGGAAGAATGACATGTTGGTTGCATTTAAGCCAGAACAGAAGTAAATTAAACATCCAGATCATAAAAGTACCAGAGAATGTTTTAAAACAGGCTCTTTGCAGCACTGCATTAGTTGACTAGAGAGCCTGACTGTGTAATGAGTAATATATTAATTTATAATTAGCATAGTACAGTGAAGCTCAGCAAATAGCTCCATGCACTCTGGATAATTCATCAACAGAAGAAGTGGTTCTTAATGGTTTCCAAGGTTTGTATGTCCCCTGTAATTGGGAAGTTCAGCATTTATTGTTGTTTCTTTGAAGGGATAATTTGATTGCAACCACACATCTTTATTCCCTGTCTGTTTCTGCTGGAGTGCAGAGAAGCCTTTGGAGTGTTGCTGCTCTGGGTATGTCTGTGACCTCTCTGCAGGTGAGTACATCAGTGTTTTGCAGAGCAGATGACCTGGATTTGGTGCAGATTCTCAGAGGGTTTTACCCTTTCCCTCCTGCAAAGGGGAGGGGGGAAGGGGGCACATTAACCTCCTTGGGTCACTTGGCTTTTCCCCCTCTGCAGCTTTAAAATCTTCCATACAATTTTCATATCTCCCACAGGATCTTCATTCACAATTCTTCTCTCAAAGTCTTCAGGAGCCTCCTGGTCTCATTTAATATTACCTGACAGTAGAAATACAAAAGAAGAATAATAAATGTATAGCACTAACACTCACTGGAATTTATGGAGCCTTTGGGGAATTTACTTTTCAATTTGGAAGCTCAGACCCACATTCCAGAGGATGCAGGGAGCAGGACTTCTCCCTGTTTTTGCAGCAGTGCCCAGGGAGAGATCCTCTCCCTGGATGGCTGTTTTGACAGGCTGGGAATCTGCACTGAAATCCCCTGTTGTCAGCAAAACCTTTTGAAAGGGAACAAACTCCTCGGAGGCAGGTACTCCGTGCTGAGAGCCTGGAGGCACTGGGGGCGCATCAGATGAAGGGAATAAATAAACTTGAATCTTAATTCAGTGATCCACTGAAAACAGGGTGTGATAAATCTTTCCCAGGAATAAAATGTCAGAACTTCTGCTTTTTCCAGCTTTAATAAAATAATTTGTACCCTTCTGCCTATTAGCAGCTGCAGGTAAGTTGATTGCCCTGAGCATTTGAATTCTTCTGACATGTCCACCTGCCTTTGCATAACCATTGTCCCTAACCCTTCTTGTACCCCAAGCCCCAATCCATGAAAAAAAAAAAAAAAAAGCTGGTTGCTCACCTGGAAGGTACAGAAGGATTCCAGGCATGTGACAGATTCCTTGCATGGGAGCAGGATTTATCACTAAGGGTACATCCGGAAATGTTGCTAGGGTTTTCCTGGGCAGTTCCTTTCCTTTCCAAACTTGGCTTGTTATGGATACGGGAAACTTGTGTCCCCTCATCCAGTAACGTACTGGGCTCCTTGAGGAGTCACAGCCAGGGAAGAGAGCAAGGCTGAAAGCTGCTGCTGGACGCTCAATGAGAAGTCAGGATGATGATGAGAAGGAATTTCCGTGTTCACTTCCAGCTGAATTTAAATTAAAGCAGTTTTACTGAAGTCTTAATTCCTCCCCTGCATTTAAATGCTGTGATCTGGAAAGCAACAAGTTTATATTTCTGTATCATTACATCAATAAAGAGCTAGAGTTTTGTAGACTTCCTTATTAAATAATCTGGCCTAATTTAATTGGAATTTGGCTGGTGTGGAAAATAGCTCTGATTTAATTTGCTCTTGATCGTTCCACTAAAACTTTGTGATCTGAAAGTAGCATGTTTGTATTTACTTATCACAGCACTAGAGACCTGCATTGGCAGGCTCTCGATCAAATTACCTGATGAATATAAACAGCGGATTTAATTTAGTTTCATATTGATTTTTGTCATTATTATTAAAACCCTCTGATCTGAAGAATGAGATGCTTGTATTTCCTTAATATCTTATTACTGGGTTTGGTTTAATCTTGTAGAGCTTTTCCTTTTTCTTTTGAGTAACCAAGTCTAACTAATTGGAATTTAACGTTTGGCAATTTTGACTCTATAAAGGGGGAAATGAACTCAGTTTCGTAGGACAAAATAGCAAAGTAACCCAATCTTGTCAGGGGCTGGGGTGCTTCTTCTCCCCTGTGTGCCCTCTGGGGTGGTGGGTCCCCCAGGAGCGGGTGGGTCACCCCAGGGCACGTGCCTTGCCGTCTGTCTGGTGCCAGTGGTCCCAGAGTGGCACTGGGCAGGGACTCGCAGCAGAGCCCCTTCCAGGGGCTGCATTCTGGGGAAGGGAGAGGGCGTGCACAGAGGCTTGGGGATCCCAGGGGAAGGAAATGGCTGGGAGATTTGCAAACTGCCCACATGTGAGTTGTCTGAAGAGCTGCTGCTCACCTGGAACTCGGCTTGGAAATTATTCCGCTCTTCCAGCTGAGTTGGGGGGTGGAAGGTCCAGGAGTAAGCAGTGAGCTGTCTTCAGAAACCAAAGGCTTTCATCGATTGCAAGTAGGTTTGACCAAAGCAATGAAAATGAGTGCGCGGAACTCCAGCCTCTCATCTCAGCTGTGCTGAGGTTGCAGGTCTAATTCCGGGCAAAAACTGTGAAAATTCAACCTCTGCCCTCGCTGTTTGTTGGTGTTTTAAAGCCTGTTGCTGCCTGCCGCAAGAGGAGTCAAGCAAGCTCTGCCCTGGAGGCACCAGGAGAGGTTTTCTGGACAAGTCTGGAGCTGCCTTGGGGAAAGAACTGGCCCAGGCTGGTGTTGTGGTCCCAGGTGTTGGAATCCCCTGTGTCAGGGAGAGTCTCCTGCAGGGCCTGATCCAGGCTGGTGATGCTATTCCAGTTCCAGGAAAGCTGTTTTGGTGGTTTTGACACACATTTTGAGGAGAAGAGGGCGGCAGGAGTGGGTCCATCTGTCTGTCCGTCCATCCCCACACCATCCAGCACACCTCTGTGCTCACGGATCCATCACACCATTTTTGGCAGGGAAAATTAGTTTTTGGGTAAATTAGTTGTGACCAGGTTCATCCTTTGAGGAGGAGAATGCCAGGGCCAGCACTCAGGCTGGCTGCCTGTCCGTCCATCCCCGCGCCATTCCACATCCCTGGGAGCTCGCGGGGCCATCACCCCCCCTCTTTGTTTTTTTGGGGGTGCGAGGGGTGGGAAAAGGTGTTGTGCGTGTCAATAATTTTTCCGGTGAATTTTCTCTGCCTGTTCCTCCTCCCCGACAGCCTTGACGGGCACCGGGGCTGACCGGGGCGGGGCAGCGCCCTCGCGGGCGGGGGCGGCGGCGAGCGCTCGGTGCGCAGCCGGTGCCGGTGCCAGCCCGGGATCGCGGGGCCGGTCCCGGGACGGCGGCAGCAGGCGGTGCCGGTGCCGGTGCCAGCCCGGATCGCGGGGCCGGTCCCCGGGCGGCAGCAGGCGGTGCCGGTGCCGGTGCCAGCCCGGATCGCGGGGCCGGTCCCCGGGCGGCAGCAGGCGGTGCCGGTGCCGGTGCCAGCCCGGATCGCGGGGCCGGTCCCCGGGCGGCAGCAGGCGGTGCCGGTGCGCGGCCCCCGGCGGCTGCGGCCCGCGGAGGCGCCGCTGACCCGGAGCGCAGCGGCCCCCGGCCATGGGCAGCGTCGGCCCCCGGCCGCAGCGAGGCCACCGGCAGGTACGTGTGGAAAGTTTGGCGGGGGGGAACGAGACGGCGGCCCCGGGGCCGCTCCCGCCGCGGTGCCGGGCGCCGCTCCGAGGGGACGCTGGGTCCCGACGAGGGCCCGGGAGCCGGGGAGCCGCCGGGATCGGCGTGCCGGCGAGCGCGGGCGGCACCGGGGTGCCGGTCCAGGGCTCCGCCGTGCGGTCCAGCGCTCCCGGCGTGTCCCGCTCCCCTGCCGCCCGCCGGGGCTCCCGGGGCCGGTGCGGGGCTCGGCAGGGCCCCTGCCCTGAGTTTAACGGGGCCGGCTCTGCCCTGCGCCCCGTCACCGGTGACTCCGGCAGCAGCGGCGGGCACGGTCCCCGCGGGCTGGGGGGGTTCGGAGCCCGTGGGGCCCTGTCCGGCCACCGGCTCGGGGAGCGGGCTCGTCACGGATGCTGCTTTGCCAGCACTGCGAAGCTACTCGCCTTTCTGGGAGGCAAAGCGGTGCCGGAGAGATCCCAGATTGTGCAGCCAAGGATGCTCCTTTACTCTGGAAGGGGCCGCAGATCCCAACTGCCGCTGCCTTCAGCACAAGCTGTCCCTGCGGCCAAAGCCGTGAGCAGGACAGGATGCGATGGGGGGCTTTAATCTTCCTCTGCTGCCTCCCTCTCTGCTGTAGCTCTTCCAGCCAGGATGGGTTTGCCTCTGGCGAGCACCAGGCTGGAGTAGGGCAGCGTCACCGAGAGCCAGCTGCCGCATGGGGTGGCTGGAGGGGCACGGGATGGGCACGGGTCAGATGCCCCATTGCCACGAGCAGGGGCTCGGTGGCTCAGAGGAGAGCGTGAGCTGTACCAGTCCCATTCTGGAGTCATGAGTTTGTCCATGCTGTGGGTGCCAGGGCAGGGAAGCAGCAGTCTCCTCCTCCTGCTCATCAGCCATCCCTTTTGCTGCAGGAGAGGCGTGGGGGGCTGTTCGTTAGCCTCGTTAGCACTGTGGGGCACTGGGCTGTGCTCCAGCAAGCTGCGGGCCCTGGCTGGAGGGGCACAGTTCCACATGTGGCTTTAGTGCAGGAGGAGGAAAAGGTCCATAGCTCCTGTGAGGGTCGTTGTCTGGGAGGGCAGCAGGGAGCTGTTCCTGTAGTGTGTCTGTGCTGAGAACCTCGATGAAGCTCCCATGTGGATGGTGGCCCATGCCCACATGGGCCTACAGGGAGGGACGTGGAGCCATCATCTCCTGACACTCTGCAACTGAGATTGATAGTCTGAGAGACTGGGGAATTTGACAGTTCTTTCAGGTCCCAGCTCAGACCCAAAAGGCAAAAGCAGATAAAAAATGTTAGTGAAAAAATCCACAAAATTCCAAACAGCGCATAAGAGAATGGAGAATACCAAGATTTTCAATCAAAATTAAGTGTTTTGACATGCCAGAACACCACTCTTCATTTCACTGACATTCCAGGCTGAAAAATCTCAAGTTAGACCAAACATTTGTAGTTGTAATCTCACGACACTGGAAGTTGATAACTGTCAAAACAGCAGTTTCTGTGGAGCTGTGTTTTCTAATGGGAGTTTGGGCATGGGTGGGAGCTCTGAGTGCCTCTGGCAGCATGGAGCACTGGGGTGCCCCTTGTCCTCCTGCTCCCCTGAGCCACATGTGCTCTCCTGGCCACCAGCGTGGCTCCTGCTCAGCTCAGTGGATTCCCTTTGGAGTGTGGCATGGACAGTGTGGATTGCATTATTGATAACTCTGTAATTTATTTATGCTTCCTTGGCTATAGCAAACAGCTCAGCCTTTCTGAGCTAAATATACTTTGCACTGGGAGCGTGTTGCTGTCCTCTGTGGGATGGAGTGGCCAGTGGAGTGCTTGGTTTTTGGTCCAGCTGCGAGGTTTAGGAATGTCTCCTGGAAACTCACATGTCCTAGAGGGTCCCATGGGCATGAGCTGGGGATAGGCTCCCCCAGAAGGACTCAGGTGTGTGCTGTGGGCTCAGGCCTGGTGCCTGGGAGCTGGGCTGTGCCCCCTGCATGCAGCAGGAGCTGCAGCAGCAGCCAGGAAAGCAGGGTCTCCTGATGGAGACCTGGCTGCTCTGGTGGAAGGCACATGGGAGGTTTGTTGGCACTGGGGACTCACTGTTGCAAAAACTGCACTGGCATTGTGTCTGCTGTCCTCACGTCTGGGCTGCTGGATGTGCCCCATCGTGGGGCAGGACGGCTGTGTGCCTGTGGGACACAGCTGCTGCTGTGTGCAGCGTGGCTGGGCAGGGGTGGCCCCACGCCTGCAGCACGCAGGGCTGTGGCACACACTGCCTCTGGAGTCAGGTGAAGGACTGAGCAGCTCTGAGAGAGCTGTTTGCTTTGTCACTGAGCAAATAGTGCATGCTTTAAGCTGACATCAGTATTTACACCGTGGGCTGTCACGTCTCCAAAGGGACTCCAGCAGCACCAGCTGTTGTATGATCCCGCCCTGAGAAGCCTCGTGCAGAGCATATTGTGCCAGAACATCAGAGATCACCTAAATATGGGTTTACAGGAGAGAGTCTTGCAGTCCCACCACATCACCTCGAGGAGCAATGGTTTTCTTGCACGTTGAGCCATACTGGATTCTTTCTGGAGCAGGAGCAGCCCCTCATCACCCAGTGGGCAGGGATGGAGTCAGGGCACCAAGTGGGATGCTGCCAGCCACTCTTCAGTCTGCTCCTGGCCAAGCTGACCATCCCACAGCATTCAGTAGAACTATTTCCTTACCTCTACCTTCTTTTTTAGCATGAAATATGTGGTTTTGTCAATATACCTTTGGTTTCTTCCTGCGCAAATGTCAACACTTTTGGTGACATTTTCTGATTTTTGTTTTCCAGATGGGAGAATCAAAGTGCAAAATATCACTTTAAATCACCAATTCGGAATGAAGCATTTTTCATTTTGAAATGCCAGTTTAAAATGGGAAAATTCATTTTTAAATGCTTCCAAACAAGAAATGCCCTTTTTACCACTTCAAATCACTTCATTTTGATTAAAAATGTCAGCATATTTTGTCCTGGCTCTTCATTAGAGGAGTCTGTGGTTTCACTGTCTCATGGTCCAGAGCAGATAGAAATTTCAAACGTGGCTGAACATTGAAGATTTCTTCTCTGAGAGGTGTGGGTTTGTCCAGTGCACTGCTGGAATTTTGCACTGCCCGTGGAGGGGACTGTGAGTGCAAGGTTGGCACAGGGCAGGGCTACCCCTGGCCCCTGCTGCTGGTCCTGGCAGCACTCCCTAACCTCATTGCCATCACCCCTTGTCTTTGTGGTGTCTTGGTAGTAAGATATGATGCAGCACTAAAATTTTATGGGGGGCATGGTTGTTTGTGGAGCTGGTTAGAGCCCAGCAGGTGATAATGGAGGCTGGGAGGTCACCATGTCCCCTGGCAGCTGCCCAGCAGTGACGTCGCTGCTGCTGCCGCCGCCTGCGGAGCGCCGGGGCTGTTCCCACCTGAAGGGCTGTAAATAGCGAAAAGAATATATTTAAAGAGTGCAGCAGTAAAACACAAAACCTTCTGGGACTTACATTTTTCCCTAGGGGCTTTAGATGATGTAAAACTTGGCTTCTTCCCAGCATGTGCTGCATGGAGTGGGAGGGTGCCAGTGTGGTGCCAGGAGAGATTCTCGGTGTGCCCAGGGGTAGCCCATGCAGTTTTGAGTGTGTGGCTGCATGAATTTGGTGTCTGTGCTGGAAGGAGGAGCAGCCCCAGAAGAAGGTGATGTGCTGGGAGAGCAGAGTGCAGGTCCTGGCACTGCCACGGGCTCTGTGTATCTGACTGGCAGCCAGCAGCCCCCTTCTGCTTCCTGTGGGGTGCTGGCCCCAGGACACCCCGCAGCATCAGCCCATCCTCCTGCTTGTCAGCAAGTGGTTTACAAATGCCAGACCTTGGGCATCACTGCAAGGGACCTCAGTGACACAGGGACAATAACAGCACGTAAGCACGCACAGAAAAGGCAGAACCTGAAATGACTCGCTGCTGATCTGCTCTGGCTCTTCCCACACACACTGGCTGTGCATTTAGTGTTTGTCATCTGCTTTAATGACCTACTCTAAAGGACCTGATTTTGTGCTCTCAGCATAAAAATCAGGAGCAGCTCTGCAGGTCCTGCTGTTCAAAGGGGTGAGCAGGGTGATGGGCTGAGCTCCTGGAGAAGTTTCAGTGGTGCAATGGACACATGCACCTGAGAGTGTTTGTCCTGAAGTGGGGCTGGTGAAATTCCCAGGTGTCCCCAGCCACTCCCAGGGACACAGTGGCTCATGCTGATGGCAGGTATCACTGCCCATGTCGTTCTTTCTCCTTTCAGATGTGCTGATGTCTGCTCCTTGCAAAGACCTGACCCACCTGAGGTTGGCAGATGCACAGATGTGACCGTGAATCACCAGTAAAAGGTAACCATCACTCGCCTGTACTCCTGCTGGTGGGATCTCTTTCTGTCCTGCTGAGATGGCCTATGCTGCTGCTGAAGTCTGAGGTCATCTGAGGGTGGTGGGTGAATCCCTTCATCTCCCAGGGCCATGTCCCCACAGCCAGACACCCCAGTCCTCACAACGTTCAGGAGTCATGCCACTGCGTGCAGGAGCATTGGTGAGTGGATCTGCAGCTCCCAGCCCTCCTCAGTCCCTCCTCCTCCACATGTCTCTTCTTGTTTTCAGTAGAATGAGCGAGAGGGATTTACAGAGCCTGAGCAAATGGGTTTTCGTGCTCAGTCTCTGCCTTACCACGCTGTGGGGACGACTGACGCTGGCCTCCACGCATCACCACAGAAGCCATTCAGGTAGGGGAGCAAGATCCCTGCTGCATGTGTCACATGCTTGTGCAATCATCTGGGTCCCCGTGGTCGTGGTGGTACTTTGGGCTCTTCATGGGATGCCTGAGGCAGGGGTTTCATGGGGATGAGCTGCTTGGTGAAGTTCTGTCTCACGTTTCTTGGTTGGGGCAGGAGGAGTTTCAGGCTGTGGTGCACACCAGGAGCAGGCGGGCGTCTCTGGGGACCAGTGCTGACAGCCCCAGGGAGCTCAGTGTGCAGCCCTTTTTCTGGGGTCAGGGCAGCAAGGATGGGTGTGCCAAACGTGTGGGGCAGCATCCAGCAAACAGACACCAAGAGGCACAACACAGTGCCACTGTGACAGCTGTTGGATTGGCATTTGGAGTGTGCACGTGTGCAGGAAACTCCTGGACTGCTCCTTCATGGGCAGGAACATGCAGCCATAGGAGCTGCTGCTTGGAGTTACAAGTTGTGAATACTCACTGTGGGGCATTTAGAACCAGTGGCTTGGTGAGCTGGGATGGTCTGAGGAGTTAAAGAAGGGAATTTCTTCATGTCTGTAGCAAAATAAGACACATAATGATCCATACATACATCTGATACATCTATGTGAAGCTATTGTGGTGATTCTTGCTCTGTGGGCAGTGGATGTAAATCTTCCCACCCAAGTTGCTATGAGTATCACAAACCCCACTTATTATGTGGTGGACACTCTCCACTCCACTCTCCTCTTATTAGAAATAAAAAATTTGTATTGCCCTCGTTGCAAAGATCATCTAGGAAAATGGAGCAAGTGTAAAATTATGTAGAACTGAAAGTCTTGGTGGAAAACATTGTTGTTTTGAGATGTTAATTCGTTATTCCCAGCTGTGAATTTGAGATTTCCTCTCTGAGCGTTGGAATGCTGCTTTGTGGCTTTGGATGTGATTTTTTGGAGGGGTTGTGTGAACCCAGGGTTGAAGTTTGTGTCCAGACAAGAGAAGCATCTGAGAAGTTGTGCTCAGCCCTTTGTGGACATCCTCCCTCGCACAGGAGCCTGAGGGGCAAGGGGGGACCTGGTGGTCCAGGGCTGGGGGCTCCTTGGAGCATGGTGGGAGGACATATGGGGAGGGGGATGCTGCTGCTGCTGGTGTGGCTGGCAGAGCTGTGCTCCTGGAACACCTGGATCCCAGGCACCTGCTGTCTGCTTCACATGCCTCTGCTTGGAAAGGGCATTCACGGGTTAATTTGAAACCATTCACGCTCTTGATTGACCCCACACCTAACCCTGTCCTATTTCTGTCATTTTTGCCTGACAGTTAAAGCAGTTCTAATCCTGTAATCCCCTCCTGCGTTGCTTAAAACCAAAACACATCTCCCAGAGTGGCTCCCTCAGCCAGCCAGTCAGCAGCTACTGCCTTTCCCTTCTCCTGACCCTGGATACCCCATCCTTGGAGGTGGCCAAGGTCAGGCTGGACAGGGCTCTGAGCAACCTGGTCTAGTGGAAGGTGGCCCTGGTAATGGCAGGCAGTGGAGCTTTAAGCTTCTTTCCAACCTAAACCATTCTGTGATTCTGACTGGGAGAAAACTCTTTACTTTTCTCCTGGGTGACTTTGCAGATCATACCATGTGCCTGAGGTCCCTTGTGCCCACCCAGCACATGGAGATGCTGCTTTGTCCAAGCAAAGCACTGCTTCCTGCAGAATGTGGTTGGATTTAAGGAGCCACGTGAATCAAGCACAGTCATTTGGAAACAGAATAGGAGGCTCTGTGGTGAAGAATGATTCAGCAGCAGTTTAATGCCCTGTGTAACCAGGTGAGGTCTTCATGAGGAACAAGGTTGGAATGTGTGGATCCAACTCCCACAAAGGTGGCCCCAGCACCTTCTAAAGCTGATAATCAAAGGGCTGTCTTTGCCTTTGTGCTCATCACTCAACCTGAAGGAGAAGAAAAAGCATTTAAGTCAGCTGGAATTTTTTCTTTTGGGAAATGAGGTTCTCTTGGCATTGCCTGACACTTACATGCATCCAACTTCTCATTTGTAGCTCTCCACCAGCAAGCACTGTTTTACACTGAACATGTGGGGTTGTGCCCACGCTCCCTGAGATACTCAAAATGTGTCATTTCGGGTTATGCCATAAAAACCCCATGTTCTGCTGCTCATTTAAAGGTCAGTGGAGTAGGACAGCATTTTTATTTTATTTTTGCACGCAGGATTCAAAAGCTGTTTGCTCTTACAATTCTTCATGGTTCCACGAGATAAGCTGTGTCTTTTAGAAAAGGGTTCCAGTGGGGAAATACCAGTTAAATGGGAGGGAGAAGCATGCCAGAAGCTCTGGAACTTATCCCAGCCTCTCGGGAGGTTTCCTGCTGTCGGTGTTAAACACACCATCCATCTGATAGGCATTTTGTTCCAAGTTTCCTGCTGCTCAGCAAAAGGAGAAGCAGCTGCAAGGAGCTCTGGAGCCCGCTGCTTGCACTGCTCGTGGGCTCAGCCGCTCTGCTCGCCCTTCCCAGGTGTGGGACATGAAAACCCAGTGTGCCAGGAGCCCCCGGAGTGCCAGGAGCCCTGGTGTGCCAGGAGCCCCTGGGTGCCAGGAGCCCCTGGTGTGCCAGGAGCCCCCGGTGTGCCAGGAGCCCCCGGGGTGCCAGGAGCCCTGGTGTGCCAGGAGCCCCGGTGTGCCAGGAGCCCCCGGTGTGCCAGGAGCCCTGGTGTGCCAGGAGCCCCCGGGGTGCCAGGAGCCCTGGTGTGCCAGGAGCCCCGGTGTGCCAGGAGCCCCCGGTGTGCCAGGAGCCCTGGTGTGCCAGGAGCCTCTCGCCACCACACTCAGCTGGCTGCAGTGAGGCAGGGGGAGTCAAATTTCTCTTTATCTCTGAGCTGCACCTTTCCCAGCAAATTAAAAGGGCTTCGACACGTTAGCAAACTGCTATTGCACGGTTGTAATGACCGATTTCTCAGTTCTGCCTGGCTCTTCCCTCGGCTGAACCCTTTAAAATGAGCTGAAAATGAGCAGCCAGAGAGCAGGACTGCAGGGGAGCAGAGGGGTTGCCTGGGCAGCCCTCCCGGGAAGAGCTCTGCTAATGAAGCCTTTCTGAAAATGAGTCAGAACCGTAACTACGCGTGAACACTGAGACCTGGGGGTGTAAAATTCCCTGGTGAGGTGCACGGGGTGGAAGAGTGACTCCTTGTGGTCCTGGACCACAGTGTGAGAGGAATGTGGGCTCTTAGGCAGCCCAAGCCAAGGATCTCTACTTCTTCCTCAGATTATTTGACAAATCCCATAAAGAAAGGGCAAAACAGTCATGTTTGTTCTGCAAAGAGTTGCTTTCCTTTTCACTGTCACCGAAGTCTACCATTTCTGTATACAAAAAGAACGGAATTCATTATTAAAGCTGAATTACTATGGCATTTCAAAGAGAAGATAAAATTTGTGGCCAGAGATATTATTACAAAATATTCCATATAATAATGGTGTAATTATTATGGGCAGAAATGAAAGTAAGGGTTCATTAAAAGAAAATGACCATGAAATAGCAATAAATGAAGCGAATTACAGTCAGGGTGATTGCGCAGCCCGTGCTGCCCGTGTGCGGCGGTGCCGGGCACGGCGGCGTGTCCCGAGCAGCTCCTCACATCCTCAGGGATGCTTGGAATCCCGGCGCTCGGACCGGCAGGGAGTGCTTTGACTGGAAGCTGGTAAAGCCGTGCCCAGCTGCCGCAAGCCAGGCGTTTGCACTTCGAAGAGCATTTCCGAGCAGGGATGTGAAAAAAATATCTGCAAGGCAAAGGGATTTCCCCCCGCGGTGGGGGAGAGATCCCGTTTCCCTCAGCTTTCCTTGGAGAGGGAGGTGGCTGCGTTCCAAAGCTGGGCAGCGTTTGTTGGTGAGTCTGGGGACCTGCCAGGGTCCGCAGGGCACTCGCTGTGACACAGGGCAGCTGCCCTGGCTTTGTGACCCTGCGGGGGATGGCATCCAGGACGCTCCAGCAGCACGGGCACTGCAGGGCGGGTGGGAGCAGCTGCTGGAGCCCCCTGTGCTGGGAGAGGGCTGGGTGGGGGCTCACAGGTTCCTGCAGCAGCAGCAGCAGCACACCTCACCCTGCACAGCCCTGCCTGTCCTGCCTGCACCTCCTTCCCAGCCTTTCCTCCTGGGGGCCCGTGCCTGCGCTCCACTGTGGGAGGTGTCCCGAGCCAAGGGCATGGAGCAGCCAGGAATGCCCTGATGCCTGCTTACCTGCGTGCATTTTGGGATGCCACACTGCAGGAGTGCAGCTGCCCTGTCCTCCACCCAGCTTGGCTCCTGTTTGCTAGGGAATAAAAGCCCATTCCCGGTGACCCACGGGGCCCAGGACGTGCCCATGTGTGGCTCTGCTCTGCTCATTAAGCAGGACCTGCAGGGATCTCTGGGGTCATGGGAATGCAGTCTCTCAGCCCTTTTTGGCTGATTTGTATTGTGCTTGTGTGGGCCATTACCCAGCACTGATTTGAGATGCTGACCAGCTCTAAACTCTGATCCCAGAGGTGATCAGCCAACACGGTTTTCTTTAATATTTTAATGGCACTGGGAGGGGGAGCAGCAGAGCAGCTTGAATTGCTGATGAGCAGCGTGACATTTCTGTGCCACTGCAGGGTGGAAATGCCATTCTGATCCTTCCTTCTCCAGGCAGAGGGTGGGTGATGGTGAGGTGCAGGCACTGACTGTGGCTGTGCTCAGAAGTGATGGTGCTCTGCTTGAAGCCAAAAGCAGCACAATGCACCATCCCCTCCTGTAGCAAAGTGCATCTCATTATCAGCTGCAATTAGCTAATGTGCTCGTTAGTTTCAATAAAACTCTTGGCTTGGCTGTGGCAAGAGGGGGTGAATTTGGGAGGGTACGATGGGTGTGAGGGCTGTTAGGAGCAAGAGCTCAGCTATGAGAGGTGTGGAGCAGGAACCATTTTCCTTACAGGTGGGCTGGGAAGATGCTGTGCCCAGACACCAGCTGGGCTGGGAAGATGCTGTGCCCAGACCCCAGGTGTGCTGGGAAGATGCTGTGCCCAGACACCAGGTGTGCTGGGAAGATGCTGTGCCCAGGCACCAGCTGGGCTGGGAAGATGCTGTGCCCAGGCACCAGCTGGGCTGGGAAGATGCTGTGCCCAGACACCAGGTGGGCTGGGAAGGTGCTGTGCCCAGACACCAGGTGGGCTGGGAAGATGCTGTGCCCAGACACCTGTGTGGCACCAGCAGCCCGGGGTGATGCCAGAGCCGGGGCAGCGCTGCACACACCGGGCTCTCCCGGTGCCCTGGTCGCAGCTCACAGCAGCAGCGCTGCCCAGGGCGGTGGGCAGGAGGGGCTGAGCTCTCGGGGGTCTCACAGGGCTGTTTCTCCTGCAGTGCACGTGGAGCCCGGCACGTGCGAGGTCATCGCCGCCCACCGCTGCTGCAACAGGAACAAGATCGAGGAGCGCTCCCAGACGGTGAAATGCTCCTGTTTCCCAGGGCAGGTGGCAGGGACAACACGGGCAGCTCCCTCCTGCGTGGACGGTGAGGACCCCACGGTGCAACCCCTTCCTTCTCAATCCCTGACCTCGTCCTCACGGGTTAAACAGGTCTGGGGTCTCCATGTCCCTGCCATTAACAGAAGAGACCTGCCCTGGGGTCCTGCGGCAGAGCAGTGGGGAAGGGGGCACGTTTTGGGGACACTCTCTCACTGGACACTCACTCAGCTGTGTGGCTGTGGTACTGCGCTCTGTGCAGCCCTGGGCTGTGTGCTCTGGGGCGTTACTGGGGTTCAGCATCACTGTGCTGGGGTCGGGTCTGCAGATCCCTGCACGTCTCCTCACCCTGCTGCCACAGCTGGAAGCAGGGATGTGATTCCAGCCGTGCCTGTGAGGAGCACCAAGCATACAAACTGCATGTTTTATTGAATGCCATCTTGTGCCATGACCAAGGAGCCATCAGGAGCACTGCCAGCCCCTACCAGCGTGGTACTGATTTGCTTGACAGCCAGTGGCCTGTGACTGCAGTTCTGTGCAACACCAAACAATGCCAGAATAAATTGTCAGGGAAGGTTCTTGTTGTCCCCAGCTGCTCAGGTCATATTGTTCCCAAATAGAAGAGGGCCCACTCTAGCTCCCAAACTGGAACCGTGAATCACAAGACCCTAACAGAGCAGAGTGGTAGGAGACAATCCCTTTGCTCTCTGAGTGGAGCCTGAAACAGGTTCCTGAACAGCACTGCTCTCCCTGGGAGCGAGGACATGGGGCTTTTTTTTCTTGGGCAGCGAGAGAAAGCAGGGTGTTCTGGAGGCAGGTGGAGCAGCTGGGTCAGGTGAGGGCAGGCAGGTGATGAGCAGCTCCTTGTCCAGGCTCCTCGATGTGAGCTGTGCTGGAGAGAGGGGCTGTGTGTCCTGGTGTCACCCAAAGGTGGGCAGAGCTGCTCCTCCGTACCCTGAGCTGCAGCCTGGATGCTGATCCCCTCCTCTCCCCCAGCCTCCATCGTGCTGCAGAAGTGGTGGTGCCAGATGGAGCCGTGTCTGGACGGGGAGGAATGCAAAGTGCTGCCTGACCTCTCGGGATGGAGCTGCAGCAGTGGCAACAAAGTGAAGACAACCAAGGTACGTCCCTGTCAGGTGTTGGGGGAACCCAGGTGTGCCTTCCCCAGCCTGGGGAAAGCAAGAAAACCCAGGAGAGCACCCGCAGTTCTGTGGGGAAGGAGAGAGCTCCAGCTCCTTCAGGGCACACACTGTTTGATAAGGACTCACCGAAGCAGAGCAGAGGGTCTGGGCTGGGCTCATCAAAACAGAGCAGAGGGTCTGGGCTGTTCTCACCAAAGCAGAGCAGAGGGTCTGGGCTGGGCTCACCAAAACAGAGCAGAGGGTCTGGGCTGTGCTCACCAAAACAGAGCCGAGGGTCTGGGCTGGGCTCACCAAAGCAGAGCAGAGGGTCTGGGCTGTGCACTTGTCCCTGGTGCTGGAGGGGCTGGCAGGCATACCACAACCCTGAGTGGATCCCAGAGCTTTTCCAACTGATCGTTCTTGCTGGAAGGCTTGGTGTGGGATGGCTCAACCCCTGAGCAGACATCCTCGGTGTGTGTGTGTAACATTCCAGGGCTCCCAGGGTGTCCAGCTCCCCTGCACCACCCGGGGTCACAGGCTGCCCTTCCCAGCCCAGTGGCACAGCCCTGAATCTGTCCCTGTTCCCTGTCTGAGGCAATCACTGGTGACAGAGCACTACACGATTATTATTTTCATGGCTTGCTGAATGCCCCAAAGAACAAGGTGTAATTAAAATTTTATCAAACTCATTAGTAATTACATATACGCCATGGTTAATCCGTTGCATAATTTTGTAATCATTGTTCATACTGTTGAGTGTAATTATTCCTTATGCTTTCGTTTTCCTCGCCCCACATCCCCCATCACAAAATTATCGTATTAAGCAATGTCAGGATTTTTTTCATTGCTGCTATTATTTTTGTGCACAGAAAGCACTTTCATGCTGAAGTGTTTTTATGGACATCCAAAAAGGTTCCTCCAACCCTGAGCATCCATCACTGACCAGTAACTACAGCATTACATTGAGCTGGTTGTCTTTTTCCCCTCTTAGTGTTGTTTGGTTGGTTTCCCCCAGCAACTAACTTAGCACAAAGCCTCTGCTCTGGCTTTGCTGTCTTGAATTCTCATTGGGACCACTACCATCTGGAGTGGGAGTAGGACTCAGCAGCTTCTGCTCTCCTGCCTCATCCATGGCCAGATCCCTCCATGGCCAACCTCCCTCTGGGTGCTGTGCCCTCCTTAGGGAGGTGGCAGTTTGAGAACACAGACCTGTGTTTTTTTCAAAAGGACTTCTGGTAACTTTGGATGACTTTAGTGACTTTGGAATGGTGCCAAAGGGCTGGATTTGCATCTCAGTCCCCTGTGCAGACAGACTTCAGTGGGAGCTGCAGCCAGAGCACAAAAATCACAAACCATCCTTAAGGTGACGTTTGGAACAGCCACTCCATTAAACAAAAATAAAGAGCCAATCTTATTTACACCTCTTGGGGCTGTTTGCTGGTAATTCGTGGATGGGAATCAGCTGGGTGCATTGGATAATTTCTCCTCTCCTCCGCAGGTCACTCGGTAGCCTCCGTGGCTGAGCAGCCTTGCCGTGGGTCCCGGTGCTCCCGTGAGCAGCAGGAGGTGGCCCAGTGCCTGCAGAGGTGGGATGCTCCAGGGCTGCCAGGACTGGACAGCTGCTGGATCAGAGCATCCGCTGCACCCCAGCTTCCCTGGAGGCTGCAGGCAGCGGTCCCAGTGCAGCTGCCAGAATCACGTCGCTCCACGGTTTCCTCCTTTTCTGTGGACACATTCACCAACCAAGAAATGGGCTCGTTTTGCAATCGTAAATAAAATACTCCCACTGTGTAAGAGCTGTTGACAATGCAGAGACAGACAGGCAGCAGGCCCCCAAAATGGGCTTTAATCTGAATGGCTGAAGTCATTGCTGTGAGTCGCCTTTCCCTGCCTCCCGAGATGCTGAATCCAAGTTGCATTGGAGTTGGGAAGTCAGTGGTTATGTGAAGCCCTTCCCCACGTGGCTCCTGCTCCTGGGGTTCCCAGGAGCAGCTGCTGAGCTGGGGGCTGCTCTGCCCTCGGAGTCTGGGCTTTCCCTGCCCCACCGCTGTGACCACAGCAGCAGAGGTGGCAGCGTGGTCAGAGGGTGTCTGACACCCTGTTGGCTCCCAGGGATGGTGAGATGTCTCCATGGTGCATGCTGCTGGTTTCTCCTTTCTCAGTAATTGCATTAATCAGGTTGCAAATTTAATGTTTTCCACCATGCAAATCCCAGGCACTGAGTTTCTGCTTGTGTTTGCAATTGAATTTCAGACTTGTGTGGGGCGATCTCTCTGTCTGCAGCTCTGGGGTGTCTGGAGCATCAGACAGGGCCTCAGACCAAGCTAGATTTTGTTGTAGTAATCCAAAATAAAGAGAAATGTACCACCTCCTGGCCCTGAGCTCATGACCTTCTCCAGGACACACCGTTTCTGTGGTGTGGCAACTCAAGGTGGGGGAGAATGTGAGCTCTGTGCCCCCCATGTCAGAGGTGCTTGGGACCCTGGGGCTGTGGGACCAACACCTCCAGCCCTGCTCTGTGCCTGCTCTGGGACCCTGCAGGGGATGTGCTGGTGCCAGAGGGGCTGGAGATGGTGTGAGCACCATGGCAGTGAGGGGTCACTGGTGTGTTTGCTGCCACTGCCTCCTGCCCTGGCTCCCACCACAGGACTCATTATTGAGACGTTTTTTGTAATGGGGTATGTAATACCCTCTCCAGATGTGATGTAAATACCAGACTATGAAATAATAAATTCATTTTAATCTCTGCAAAAGGTCTTTTCACTCAGCAGCAAAGGGAGGCTCTGGGAGTGCTTCTCGTGCTGCTGAATCCGAGGTGAAGGGGCTGGGGACTCTGCCCTGGCCATTCCAGTCCCAACCAGCTCGTGCAATGATGGCTTTGGAGGAGAGCTGAAAGCCTGTTGTGGCCAGCAAAGGCTGAGTAGCTCATAGTGATCCCAAAGAAAAGTGCATTAATTTCTACAGGATGCTTTGCTGAGAGCTTTTCTTACCCTGTCCCTTCACTTTTGTGTGGCAGCTCCCTCTGCTGCAGTGCCATGTCCCCAAAGATGCTACCCCTACCAAAGGCCAGACTGTGGTTTTAAGGTTCCCACCTGGAGTCCTGTGCCCTCTGAGAACCCAGGCTGTCGAATGCAGAGAGGGAATCTTATTTCCAGCAGGAAACACCAGCCTGTCGATGGGAACATCCCTGCTTGGCTGAGCATTTTCATGGTTGGCTCATAATGTGAAGGATCCACTCTGCAGAAGTGTTGAGCTTGACACCTACATTGATATAAAAACATTTTATTGTCTGCATAATAGGCACCCTTGAAGCTTATTTTTCACTTACTGCAGCACACAGTTTAGTGAGGAAATAGCCCCTTGGTGTCTCTGCTGAGTGCTGACCTCGCTGCTATCACACCATCAGAGTACACAAATACTGCAAATTGCTGCTCCTCTCCTGGCAGGGAAATGTGTTTCCAAGGAAAACGCTGCAGCCTGCAGGACTGCTGGTGTTACCTCTGACTCCTGAGCAGCCAGGGAAGGATGCTGCTGCCACGGCTTCTGGCCCTCTGCCCTTCCTCCACTCACTGTATTTCCAATGCTTTCCTTTGGCCAAGAAGACAAGCAGTCCTAGCAGGAGCAATAAACCGAGGAAGGGGTGATGGTGGTGGGAGCATCTCTGGGCTGAGACAAGGACTTTGTGATGCCCTGTGTCTTCAGTGGGACAGTGCCACCTGCACAGGGACCTGGGCACCCTGATCCCTCTCTGTGCATGTGCCCACTGCTGGTCCCTGAAGGACAAATCAACCCCTGAAGCTGCACCCGCAGCTCGGGCGCCCCAAGCTCTCACTCCAGGGCCCCAGATCCACCCTGCCCAAGTCCTCCTCTTGGTGGGGAGGCTTGTGCCAAGTTCTGTCTTGGCACATCTGGGCAGTCTCTGACGGGGAGCTTGCACAGACAAGATTTGAAGTTGCCCAAGGGGTGATTAGTTAGAGGAAACTGTCACAGTTAACGTACTTTCAATATCATCTCCCTGGGTATTATAATTACACCCCATTCAATTAGTCTTCAGGAAAAAAAAGTCTTTTGTATTAAGATTTGGTGGAGAATTATTAGAGAGTGAATTAAAAGACAAGGATTCCATTTTACCTACAAATACTAAAAGCATAATGCATAAAATACCCCCAAATTACAAGCTGACTAAATGTAGAGCTGTGCTAGGAGGTGAAATGAAAGGTAAAATGAAACCCTTTGAGCAGTACAAGGTGCAGTATTATCAAAGAAATAAGATGGAAACATAATTAACCACCCAGCATTATGCTGAAAGATGGCAAATTGAAATGGGAGACAAAATTAGGTGAAATTGCAGAGCAGGTTCATTTATTTCTGCTTTATAAATCAGTGCTACCTGTCAGCAGTGGTGCCAAGCTATTCCAGAGGAGGAGCTTTCCAAGGCAGGCTGCTCACAGGGACCTCACCTTGCCACGCCGGGGTTCCTGGGCGGTGAACTCCGTGTCACTGCAGGGCAGGTGGTGCCTCCAAGGGTCACAGCTTTGGTGCCCTTTCCTTCCCCCAGCCTTGGTGCATTCAGGCCACGTCTGGTCTGTCCTCTTCCCCAAAAGCTGTCTCCCTTTCCCTGATGCTCTGCTGCTCTGACAGTGCCACCCTGGTGACTTTTGCAAGTGCTGCTCCTATGGCATCCCGCAGGGAGCCTGCCGTCAGTGGCCTCTTGCTCTGGTGAGCTGAAGTCCAATTTAGGGCTGGAGGAACATTTTCTTTAAATGTGCTGCATTTCCTCCTCTCAGCCTTAATTGGCTCCTGTTCCCTACAACCTCTGCCCTCTCCCCTCTCCTGCCACGGCTCTGCTCGCTCCTCTCTGCCCATTTGCTTTATTGCTGCTTTTCAATGAATTCAAACAAGAAAAGGATTGTCTTTTCCAGAAGCAGAAAGATTTTTGTTAGAATCACCTCAGCTATGCAAAAGCATCCCTGTGCATCTCCTGGGCTGTGCTCAGGAATGGAGAAACCTGGAACTGGTTTGTCAGTGGAGAAGCAGAATCTGTCTCGTCCGGCTCACGGGACTCAGGGAGGTGGCAGCTGCCCGTGGCTGTTCTGGCACTAGTGAGTTTGGACAGGAGCACGTGGGTCAGGTTTTTTTCTACATTGCCAATACCTTTCACTAAGAAACTCTACTTTTTTTTTTTTTTTTTTTTTTTTTCCTCTGGCTTGTTTGTAAGTAGATATATCCCTGCTTTGGGGTTGTGAACCAAGTGGCTTCAGCGTCCAGACACGCTGCCCCACCTCTCCCACCCTCAGGACAGGAGCCAACAGCAGCCACAGCCCCCACCACCAGGCCGTGGGGACATGTGGCCGTGGGACATGGGGCTGTGGGCACCTTCCCCTTTGCCTTGCATGCCAAGGGACTCCATTAGAACCACTAGGATAAAAATACAACAGCACAGGCTTTCCTCTGCTTAATACACTCTGATGGGGCTGTTGGAAGCATTAGATGGCTCTTCCAAAAATGCATCCTCATGTTTTATTCAACTGTGCATTTGTGAAGATGTTCTTAAGGGAATGAATAAAATATTCATTTAGATGCTGCTGTGCAATAAAGGCAGTCAGGGCAGAAGCCATGCTGCTGGGTCAGGGCAGAGCTGGCCTTGTTTTCCTGCTGGGGCAGCTGCAGTGGCCACAGCAGAAAAAGAGCCATTGGCTGGGGCAGAGCAGAGAGGGAGGATGCAATTTAATTTGTGCATTTCCCAGCTGGTTAATCTCCAGATTTACTGCTGGTATTTGATTTCCATAGCATTGCTTCATAATAAAGGGATTAGCCTGGACCATAGGTCTGCTGTGATGCTCATCTACTAGAGATTAGAGAGAAATTTTGCAGTTAGTTCGTGGGTCAAATAGGTAGAAATGAAAATATGTGCATGGTTTTGTTGACATTTGCAGGAGCATTGAGCCTGTGATCTAGCACAGGCTCTCCTGACCCATTCAGCATCCCCTGTTCTGTCTCACGGGGGTCCTGATGCTCCCCCTCCCTTTTCACAGTGTTCCCAATACCCTGTCCCTGTCTCAGAGGGGTCCCAGTCCCCTGCTCCCCATGACAAGATAGTTTAAATCCCCTTTTCTCTGTCTCATGGGCAGCTCAGTCCCGTTCCCAGCCTCACAGGGTCCCAATCCCCTCTGTTTGGCCCAGAGCCCCAGAGTCAGGAGCCCCAGCACCTCTCCCTTGTCAGGGTGATGGATG
The DNA here is from genome assembly GCF_017590135.1 of Pyrgilauda ruficollis. NCBI lineage: Eukaryota > Metazoa > Chordata > Aves > Passeriformes > Passeridae > Pyrgilauda > Pyrgilauda ruficollis. The sequence continues at coordinate 169,936 of NW_024508102.1, read as the reverse complement.
CTGTGGTGGCAGCCAGCAGTGCCTCCAGCTGCCAGTGCTGGGCATGGTCAGAAGTGCCTTGGGCACTGTGTAAAATCCCTGAGAACTGTGGTTTGATTTTTTCCTGTGCACGTCTGTGGCACCAGAGGTTAATATATTACCAAGCTGACCTGGATATGAGCAAGTCAGACATCCCTAATAAATGCGTGCTAACTGAAAACACAGACAAATTAGCACATGCTCCATTTCCTTCCAATGCTGTGCTTTTCCCTGGTCTCAGCTTCCCCCTGTGTGCCAGCTGCCCCTGGAGTCCTGAGGAGCAGGACTGGCCACCTCCCTTGTGTCACCCTCTCTGCAATGCTCCCAGCCCAGCCCGGTCCTCTGAGCCGTGAGGAGTGAGATCTCACAGGCACAGAGATGCAAAATTGATTTATTGGTAACATGATATAGTGCACGGAGCCAGGATTAAGTAATGATCCAATTAAACACTCCTGGATGTATGCATATTAGGGAGCTCTAAGTCAATCAATTATTTAAATACAATAATACTTAAATACACTGGGAATCCTGTGATTATTACAGGGTTTGAGACCATGTTCATTAACAGCAATAATAAATATTGTGGATACTCAGTTTTGTAAGGACATTTTTTCTAGGAGTGTGAAAACTGTGCAGGAACTGCAAGGCTGGGAGCACATGAATATGGATCAGCGGGATTATTACATACACCAGCACCAAGGGACAAAATTAGTGTTTAAAATTCCCTGCAAAGACAAAATGTGAAATACAAAATGTTTTGCAATCAGTTGTAATAATGAAATTTTGATTAGAAAGCCAGGATCATGCATAAGTACCTGAATCCACCCTCCAGGCCAAACAGTGTGTTGAATCCATGAATCCAGTTGAGAGTATTTTGGTTTTGAAGAGAATTTTGAGAATTTTGTGGGGGACACAGGGGTGCCAGATCCGTGCAGGATGCAGGTGCTGGGCTCTGGATGCACAAAATCAACCGACCTGACCTGGAGGAGGACAAAGAGGAAGAGGAGGAGGATGAGGCAGTGACTGCCTGGTGAGGGGTGTCCTTCTGAAACATCCTCCACTGAGTGCACGCATGGCCATGCTGAGGACAGCACTCTTCCTTCAGGGTTTTCTGCTCTTACATAGCAGGGAAATAAGAATATAAATTATTTAAGCAGGCAGAAGATAATTAACTCTAAATAATCTGGACTCTGCCCAGGTTATAGCTCTGCACCAGCATTAATCTCACTAATTACTTAATATTACTAACACAGTTTTCAGTGAGTTCAACAACGTGTTCAGTGAATCCAACATTGAGCAATGGATGTAAAGCGATTGATTCTGAGTTGGAGAGCCTTGTGGTACTGCAAATCTGACCATTTTATTAATCAAGTTATCACTTTTATGGCATTGAAGAAGTAGCAACTCAGTTTCGCAGGTAAATTTTTTCATTGCAACGATGGGTTATTCTGGGGTTGCATTAGAGGGTGTTCTTTCAGAAACATTACGGAGAATTTAGACTAACGGGATCTCTGGTAAACAGTTATTTAAATTATGGGGTGAGCATTGAGATTAAAAGCTTGGATTTGGTTGAGGAGTTGCAGCCTGTGTCTGGCTCTGAGGTGAGGGTTTGGGCAGGATTCCACCCAGTCTGGCGGGGAGCACAAGCACTCAGCAAGGCTTTCCACCCTCTCAAGGTGCCTCTGCTCATGCCCCGGCCTCTGCTTGGTGCCAGGGGGGCTGGCATGGGCTTCTGAGCACCAGCACCCACCGCTGTGAGGTGCAGCTCGCCCTGGGAGCCGTGCCACACAGGAGGGAAGGCAGGGCTGAATCCTCTCCCTGCAAACACCAACCAACCTTTCTGAGGCCACCAGACAACCCCGCCTGTTATCTCCCAGTCATTCTGCTGTGCAAGTCACAGCAACCTAGGGGAATGAAAAGGTGAGAATGCATTATTGATTAATTACTTAGTCATCTCCAAATGGTTATTGAGCCCAGACTCGACTTAAACAAATTGCTCCTCAATTTTTGTGACTGATACACAATTTGATTAATGCGGTTTTGCAGTACTCCTGTCAGGGGTGACACAGAGTCTGATTCCAGTGCCTGGCAAAAGGCAGTGGTGTCATGTTCCCCATATCTGGTGGCATTTGCAAATGGTCAGCCAAGACATAATTAAGCAATGTGATATTTTGTTTGAAAGGAACAGTGGGTTAATAAATTGAGCTGAAGGCAGAATATCAATGTTATCTGATCAGACTGACACTGATCACTGCGAGCTGGTGCCCTTGCCACGCAGGGTGTGTGAGCACTGAACCACCCACTGTCAGTGTCAGGAGATTGATACTGGCTGATGGCAAGGAAACCTCAGAGCTTTGCCCACCACGTCTGCCCTCAGAGCCCTGGCACAGGGATAACCCTGGGCAGAAATTCCTCCCGCTTCAGCCCCATCTCTGCCTTTCTCAGAGCTGATATTGCTCCTGGGAAAAGGCAGGAATGAGCTGTAGCGCTCTGGGGTCTGGTCAATATTTGATTAATATTTGGGTTTGGCTTTTCCACCTTCACTTTGAATCAAAAACCTTGCACAGCAGAGCCCAAGAAGTGCAAGCAGAGCAAACCTCTCATTTCCACCAGGAAATGTTTTTTAAAGCCTGTGCAAAAATGGGAAGATTAACGACCTGTGGCTACAGTGCCTGGAAATCCTCATCTGCAGCATCCTTCACTTTAAGTGCTCAAGAGCAGCACGTGTGGAGCGGGACGGTGGGGCTGGGGAGGACAGGCTGTGTCTGACAAATAGTACTGGGGATAACACAGCAGTGCTGGATGCTGCAAAAGACCATTCTCGTAGACCAGAAGGCAAGTGGCCTCATAAAGAAGGATTTCATACTATTTAAACAATGAAATCCCCAGTGGCTGCCAGGGCAAAGCCTACTGTGGAGAAATTGTGATGTGACAATAGTGACTGCCAGACTCAGTGCGAAGGGACGAGCCAGATGAGCCAGGTCACAAAGGCTCTTCACAGACATTAATTACTTGTGTGTGGCACATCCTTGCCTCGCAGCAAGGACTTGGGAGTGTGCCACCAGATGTTGGGAATGAAGGAGAACTAATCTGCCTCCCCTGGGACTGGGAGGGGAGTGCTGAGGACTGCCTGGTACCCCCTGCCTGCCTCTGTCATCCAGCCCAGCCCCTGCTGCCCTGGGCTGGCTGCTCCTGACTGCATCCCTGGGGAGTGGGCAGGGGTGGGTGCTGGGGGTCCCATCGCTGGTGCTCAGGCAGGGGGGTCTGTGTCTGCCAGGACACAGCTGATGATTGATGCCACAGTTGCCACTTCCAAATCAATATTCCTGGAGTGTCCATCACTCATACCCCACCCAGTGATTCTGCTTGTTTTCTCTCCACAATAATCAATAATTTGCTTTTTAAACAAACTGGCTTTTTGTCCCTTGAGGACCATTGCCCCAAGTTCCCCTCAGTGCTCCACGTACGTTGCACGTTTAACAAGGGCCATGCTCTGTGCTTTTCCTGCAGAGCCCAGGGGCTTTTCCTGCTGCTGTGCTCACCCCAGGGTTGTGCATGCTGTGCTGCTGTGGCCACTCACTCCAGAGTGAGCTGTTTCTGCACCTCCACCTCTCCTGTTAGCACCTATTTCCATCTGAGACCTCCTCTGGAAAGCTGGTGCCTGGAGCAAAGAGTCCAGGACTCTTAAATGCAGCAAGGCTATTAATTAATATTTTAACTGCTTTGCTGGAATAAATTCAGCTTTAATGAAATAAAATGAAACCATTGGCCTGGTGCAAAATGAGCACAAGGGTGGAGCCTATGTCATATTGTAGTGTCCTGGTGATGAGTTTTTAAAGGGAAGCTGCATTTCAGGCAGAGCTCTGGCTGTCAGATGGTTTTCCCTGTGTCATTTCCAAATGCAGTACAGCTGCCTTGGAGCCAGGAGCTGGAGATGTGCCACCAGATGTTGGGAATTAAAGAGAACAAGCAAATCTGTGTCTTAAAAAAGAAGCCACTGTTATTTGGGATGGAGCCACGGGACTTGACATCAGGTTCCCTCTTCTATTAATCAGTATTTGTGTTGGGTTTAATTAGTTTTGATTGCAGTTTACAGATGTAAATGTGTCTCTCGTGGCATCTCCCTCACCCCCTGGGAATATGAAATGAGTGTTTAGTGTAACAGCTTTGGAGTGATGCACAGCAAGGAAAACAAACAGGAGAGCTTCATGTGCATCCTCAGAGTTTCTGGTGATCCCCACCTCAGGCTGTGGTAGTAAACAGAAAAGGGAGAAGACCCTCAAAAAGAGAAGGGCAAGGAGAAGGGAACCCCTTCTTGAAGCTCCTAGAAAGCAGTGTCTGGTGCTCTGAGGAAAGGTCCCTGTGCCAGTGCAGTCTGCAGGAGTTATGCATCCAGCTGTGCCCCACCGGAGGAGCCACAGCTGTGCAGCAGGAGCGTGTCCCAGGAGCAGCCAGCAGTGACCCTGGGGACACCTTGCACTGAGCCGTGGGGTCTCTCGTGTCTGTCAGATGGAGAAAGAATTCCCTGCCAGGAGATTATTGCTTGATTCACCCCCCACAGGAATATCATCCTCCTCATTAGTGTTTGCCATTTTATCGTTTAATGAAGGTCACCCAGCGGGCCTGTAAATGACATCTTAATTAATAGCCTGCAATATCTGCTGGCACCAGCCAGGCTTGCTGTGGGTGCCTCGGGAGGAGAGAGAAGGGAGCACGAGGCACAGCTGGCCTCTGCCTCTGCGGGAAGGTGTCGGTGCTGAGCCCAGAGAGCTCCTGGGTGTGACAGGAACATCTCAGCTCTGCCCCGGCTGCTGCGGGTCCAGGGAAGGAAGGGGCTGTTTGATACTGGCACCCCAGATTGACACTGTGACTTCTACTCCCAAACCATGGGACAGCGCCCATAAACCGGGATGTGTGTGATCTGAGAACCTGCTTGTGACTCAGCGCTGTACTCAGATCCATCTCTTGTGATTTACAGCTCAGCTTGGTGACTTACTTGGAGTCAGTCAAGTTCAGAGACAACCTATAACTCAGACTCATCGCACATTCATCAGTGACACAGGACTTGGATAACTTGAGGATAACTTCAGAATTAATTGTGTTACTTATGAAGTTGCTGACATGACTAATCAATTGCCACATGGCAAATAAATCAGCAAGACACCTGAGAAATTCATCATCTTTTTTTTTCAGTTAGAAACTTCACATGCCTTATAAATCAGGCATTATAATAGCTTGTTTTACATCAAACCCATACTTGGAAAATGGCCTTTTGGGGAGAATATATATTTATGGAATATCTGTCCTGAACTGGTTAAAGGAGTTAAAGAAAATGCAAGGGCAGTGGGTTGAACATTTTATTTTGCGATCAATATCTGTGTGCAAGCAATGAGCTGAGAACTTGCCACAGTCATGGCCCAGTGGTTTGGGTCAGTGCAGGGCACGGTGCTGTGTCAGCAGCAGAGGTGTGAGCCATCCCCTGTATCCCCACAGTCTCCACCATCCCCATCCCAGGGCTGAGCTCCAGCTTTTCCCTGGCTCTCAGTCTGAGCTGGGATGATGTGCATGGAGCTGACCTTCCGATCACATCAGGCTGGGTGAGGCTTGGAGCAGCCTGCTCTGCTGGAAGGTGTCCCTGCCCAGGGCAGGGGATGGAACCAGACGAGTCTTAAGGCCCCTTCCAGCCTAAACTGTTCTGGGATTTGCACACAAAACATCCTTTCTCCGGAGCTCAGCAGTGCTGCTGTCATCCTGTCAGCCTCCCGCTAGCCAGGAGTAGCAGATCTGCTCTTAATGATAACAATCAATACATTCAATGAAGAATCAGATTTTATTTAATGTGCAATTCACTTAGACTCTGACACCTCTAGATTTATTAAAGCAATTCTTGTACATTGACTTGGTACTGATTGATTCCTTGAAATGCGTTGTAGTGGGGATTTAAAATCCCAACAAGATAGACATTTTCTATATCCTGCATTTAAACTGCTACAAATGCAACGTGTTCTTATCAGTAGGTGTCCCTTTAGAATACAGAATCACCCCTCTTTTGTTCTATGTATAAAATACATGGAAGAGACTATTCAGAACATATTTAAAGGATGGGTTTTTTAATGAATCTGTAGGCAATTTACCATAAATTACAGATGGAAATATAAAATCTAATCAAAGTAGTTGTATAAGCAAAGCCATATGTGCAGGAGTTCTACTCCTAGGGGAAGAAAAAAAAAAAAAAAGCAGTTATTTGAATATGTAAAGTAGATTTTTAAAGTATTTCCTTAAGAAACTCAGCTTGCACAAAGTGCTGTCATTAATAGAATGGGAAAAATTGCCAGTAAATATTTATATTAGCAGCTTTAGATAGAAAAGCAAAACTCCAGGCAGAAGATCTAAGGTTTCCTATCAGATGCAGCTCTGAGACTTGCTGGTTTCTTGCTGCTTTCCCCAGTGGAGTGGGATTTTTTGGGTGACTCTGCCTGGCTTTGTGTGGAGGGATCCCCTGGAACCCAGGGACAACACTTTTTCAGAAGCATCTTTCAAAGACCTTTGCACACAAGAACTTGTCACCCTAACTGGGGGCCTTAAACTCAATTTCCCTGTGTGAAGGGCTTGGTGAGTGGTCACTGCCTCCTTTTCCAAAGCCCTTTGGAACCCCCAGCTGAGAAACCCTGGGAAGCTGCTGCTGCTGCTGCTGCTGACCAAGCCTGGTTCAAGCCCTTGGGGATGCTCTGGAAGTGCTGGGATGCAGAAAGACTCAACTGCCCCAATCTTCCTGCTGATCCAAGAGCTGGCACGCAGCCCAGGCCTGCACAGTCATGGAACAGGCAGAGATGGAAGAGGATGTGCAATTTTGCTAGTTTTAGAACCATAGGATCGTAGAATGGCTTGGCTTGGAAAGGACCTTAAAGATCTTCATAGCAGATGATGAAAACAGTTTATAACCTAATGGTAAAGGAACCAATATTGGTGCCAATAGGCCAAAAAACATCCCTGGCTTTACCCTCTCTTGTATCCTCTCTTTCCTGCCTCATCTGCAGCTGGAATTGATTAATGAGATGCAAATATTGACAGCAAACTTCAGCTCCTGAATTTCCCGGGTGCTGGCAGGGGGTCATTGGCTGCTGAGTCCCATTTTCTGCTGGCAGCCAAGGCAGAGTGGCTGTCCCCAGACACAGGGAGCAGCTTGGCTTTCTGAGGCAAGGAATAAAGCTCTGGTGAGAACTTAAAAAGCCCCATCAGCCTGACTCTGTAGTGATGTGCTGCTCAGTTTCTATGGGAACAGGCTGAGCTGGGTGATTGGAAGCCCACATGTAGGAGAGGCAAGAGGAGTGAGTGGGGCTGCGGATGCAGAGATTAATTGGTGTGACTCAGGCTGGGCTTTTATATAATTTGCAGCCATCCCAAAAGGTGCCTGGGCACTGGAGTTGGAATGCAGTGAGGAGGTGTTCACAGGAGAACAATCTCATCGCTTGCTGAAATGATTGTAGCGCCTACTCAAAACAAAAAAAAGGAAATAGGTGATTTATTTTTGTCCACTAGTTTCTAGATCGCCTTTAACTTAGAGTCATGGAATCATTAAGGTTGGAAAAGTCCCCTATGGTCACTGAGTCCAGCATCAACCCAGCTCTGCCAGGTACACCACTAAACCGTGTCCCTCAACGTCACATCTACATCTTTTTTGCACACTTTCAGGAATGGTGATTCCACCACTTCTCTGGTCAGCCTGTTCCAAGGCTTGACCACCCTTCCAGCAAAGAAATTTTCCCTGACAGCCAATCTAAAGCTCACTCAGAAAGGCATGAGGAGCACCTGCTGCTGGCAGGAAGGCAAGAGGCTGCTCCTTCCCTTGCCCTTGCCCAGCTTGATCTCACCAGTATTGGTCACAGGCTAAAAAGGGACTTTTTTCCATTTGAGAGATTATTGCTAGCTATGGAAAGGAGCAAAAGAAGCCATAGGACTGCTGAGCCTCACTCCTGACAGTGTATCACACACCACAAACCACCAATCTCTCCTAAAAATGATCCCTGAGCTAAAAACCTCCCTTCTGTCAGCCTGGAGCTTGGACATGCCTCAGCCCCATGCCAGGCAGGTGCTGGCACATACCCTTTAGGAAGGCAAAGCTGCTGCCAGACTCCATGTCCATGGCTCTGCCAGCCCCTTTGGTGTGTTTGGATGCATTTTTCAGGATGGTGCATGAGCTGGGACAGCAGTGGAATAATTGTAAAGCATATAATATGTTCCACTTCAGCCATTTAGAAATAAGGAGTAGAGCTACATGGTTGCTTGAAAAAAAAAATCACATTTGGAAACCAAAATGAGATGCAAAGCTGAAAGATAAAGTCTGTTGTAAGCACTTGTAAGAAAGAGTTTAAGAAAAGGATTAAAAGGGATTAGTTGAGCCTCTGAGACAGAGAAGCTCCATCAGTAAATCTGATTATCAGCTCTGCATAGCACTCAGTGGTTTAATACACCAAAAGGCTGATGCTGGAAATAAGGTGGATTTGGAGAGGCAGGCTCCCATCCCTGCCGAGCTGGTGGAGGCTGGAGGCCACATGTGGCCAGCACTGAAGGGGGTGACAGCCCCAGAATTCTCTCCATGGGGTGGGGACTGCCTGGGATCAGGGCACGGTGCTCCCCTCCTGCCCACAGAAGGAAATGTTGTGCCACCAGCTCCTGGACAGGAACCTGAACCAGCATTATCATCAAATATGGAATGGCTTGCAACAGAAGGGCTCTTAAAGCTCACCCAGTCCTACCCCGCTGCCATGGCAGAGACACTTCCCACTATTCCAGGTTTCTCCAAGCCCTGTCCAGCCCGGCCTTGGACACTTCCAGACATGAGGTGTTAGCTGGCAGATAGATGAGGTTTTCATCCTCTTCCTAATGAATGATGCTCAATGCAAATCAGGAGCTGTTACTCATGTGTCAGTGGCTGTTGAATTATTCATTGGTGAGAAAATCACCAGGGACCAGGCAAAGGAAAGAGCAATAAGCAGCTAACTGCTTTCATTGGTGCTGCCTGCCTCTCGTTAATCCACTCCATGTAATCAGTAATTTTTCCAAGGGATGCATTTGGCTCTGGGAGGGAACAGAGTGCAAAAGCCATGCTAGGCACAGGGTACCTTCTGCTGGTGTTTTCTAGAGAGTGCAAGAAGATTTTTGTTTGTTGCTGTCTGTCTTTCTTCTGTTCCTTGGTTTGCTTTTGGTTTTTGGTTCCTTGGTTTGCTTTTGGTTTTTGGTTCCTTGGTTTGGTCCTCCTCAGAGCTGCAGGGTGCCTGGTAAGCCCAGCCCTGTCCTACCATCAGCACTGCTCCCTGCAGGTCCTTGTGGAAACTCATCAAACCTTAGATGTAGGAGAAGAAGAGTGAATTTCTTCCCCACTGCTCTTGGAAGGGTTTTACAGCCTAGACTCACCCTGCTACAAGCTCAGAAACCGTTTTGTTATTTCCAGCCTAAATCTTTTCCTCAGTTCCTGCCTCATTATGCCCCTGCTAACAGCATGCTTCGCTAGCCCCTGCGGGGACAGCCTGACAGAGAAGTTCAGATGCACAGTGAGGACATTTCCTACCCCAAAGCCCCCTCGGGGTGGGACCCCCTGGCCCCTCCTTGCAGCAGCAGTGCCTGGCCTCACCAGCATCCCCATCCCCATCCTGCTCAGCCAGTGCCGGGACCCCTCACCCCTGGAGGATGAAACGGACCCCTGGCTTCGGGCTGATCCACAGAGCCTCATCCCAGCGGGGTTTCTAGGCACTGCGTGCTTTATTCTTCTCCTTTCCACAAAGATAAAGCCTTCTAATGAGCTGGTTAAACATTGAAAACAGTCGTTCATTAAATTTACATACAAAAAAATTGGTTGCAATTACAACAATTAGCTTGCCGTGGAAATTGGGTGTGAGGAGAGGATAAAAATGTTCCTGCAAGAAAAGGACTGAAAATTCACGTTCACACTTACTGAAAGAATCTCCTTTAATTTGTCACTTTGACTGCAGTCCTGTATTTTAATGTGTGCTTTACACCCCAAGGGTTTAGCTCACTTGTTGAACGATACCACATATGCACATACTTGGACAAAAAATAATTGGTGTTTCAGGAATTGTCTTAAGTCCCCAGAGCAGCCCATCTTGTTTTGAAGCCTCTTGCACTCACAGATTGGCCTCAGTGCAGTGAAACTTTACTTAGAAGTTACATTTCATTCAGAACAACTGTAGCCTGAACAAAATTACTCTTACAAAATGCAAATGAGCTGCAGTTCCTTTTCATTTTCCGTCTTTAACAGCATTTATTCTGTCACGGGTGGATTTATGGCATTTGGCTGCAGGTTTTAATTGCTGTTTGCATGCACAGCAGTGCCACAGCCAAGCACTAAATGTGTATTTCCATTTTACATCCAAAGCCAAGCCACTGCACAAAAATGATCAGTGTGAGTGTGTTCATATCAGCTCCATCGTAATTTGCCCTTAGAGCTGCTGAGGAGAGGGGATGAAGTGGATTTGTTTTATTTTGAGCTCTTTGTAAAACACCCAGTGAGGCAGAGAAGAAACCAGTCCCACAGCAGAGGCCACGCAGGGTCTCTGTGTGACTTTGGGACTGGAAGGAAACGCAATAAAACCTGAGTTGCTCCAGTGGGATGAGGTGAAGAGCTGGAGTGGTGCAGGGATGTGTCCCTGCCTTGGCTGGTGCCACCAAGCCTGGGGACAGTGTGGTGGCTCTGGGAGCCCTGTCACCCCTTCTGCGTGTCACTCACCCCCAAGTTAGAGGTGTATTTCATTTCCAGGTCACACACAACCCAGGTACCTTTCTTCCCTTTTTTTTTTTTTCTTTCTTTCTTTTTTCCCCCTCTTTCTTATTCCCTGGTTGATCAATTATTTAATACAATTCATCCCAGTGCAGAGCTCCCTGAAGTGAGTTGTTTTAAATTAAATACATTTCTCTTTGAATCAACTGGAGTCCCTGAGAAGTTTTTAGCTCTGCAAATGAGTTCATTAGAATTTTGGAAGTGTACCTGAATCTCTCCTCTGTGTTTTTTCTTTATTTTTATTATTTCAAATCTCATTCCACTTTGTTCCATGTTCAATCTTTTCCCTACAGCAATGCCCTATGCACTGACTGATCAGAATAATTTCAAAAGGAGTGAATTAAAGGGTCCAACATGAAATTTCCTTAGAGAATTGATGTGGGTTAACTGTCTGTATCTTATTGTGCTGCCTTGTTTGGAAAGCTTCTAGCAACCATCCATTATAGTTATAAGGCTGAGTGATGACTACAGCTACACTGGAAAAAAAAAAAAGGGGGAAAGAAAAGTGTTTTCTATGAATAATAGCAGCAGGGTATTTAAAACACTTGGCTGCACACTTTTCAGGCAGCAGGTGCTGAAAAATGCATTTCTCCCTTAATAACCTTTAAATCCCTTGTATGATGTGGGTTTTCTCTAATCCTCTAAATATGTTCAGAGGAGACAACAGAAATACGTACATGACAGATTGTGGCTCCCAGGGTGGAGGCCACTTCTTCATCTCATAGGCACAGAAGAAGGTTTTATTCCAGCTGTGACACAAGCCCAGCTCTGGCCCTCCTCAGACACAGCTACACCCTGGTGTGGGCAGGGGCTGTGGGAGCAGGGGAGCCTCCTCTCTGGGCTGGCAGGGCTGCCAGGGCAGGGGAGCCTCCTCTCCGGTGTGGGCAGGGGCTGCCAGAGCAGGGGAGCCTCCTCTCTGGGCTCGTCCTGTGCCAGGAGCTGCTGCAGACACGCTGGCAGGGCTGAGGGCAGGGGAGCCTCCTCTCTGGGCTGGCAGGGCTGAGGGCAGGGGAGCCTCCTCTCTGGGCTGGCAGGGCCGAGGGCAGGGGAATCTCCTCTCTGGGCTGGCAGGGCAGGGGAGCCTCCTCTCTGGGCTGGCAGGGCCGAGGGCAGCGGAGCCTCCTCTCTGGGCTGCCAGAGCAGGGGAGCCTCCTCTCTGGGCTGGCAGGGCCGAGGGCAGGGCACAAGGAGCAGCTGAGGGGCAGGGCAGGGGAGTCTCCTCTCTGGGCTGGCAGGGCCGAGGGCAGGGGAGCCTCCTCTCTGGGCTGGCAGGGCCGAGGGCAGCGGAGCCTCCTCTCTGGGCTGCCAGAGCAGGGGAGCCTCCTCTCTGGGCTGGCAGGGCCGAGGGCAGGGCACAAGGAGCAGCTGAGGGGCACTGCAGGGCACAGGCAGAGCCGAGCTGGGCTACAGCTCTGTGCGCCCCCACATCAAGGGAACTCTTTGCCAGCAAAGGAATTTATTGGCAGCCCATGCATGCACATTCGTTTTTTCTCTCTTTCCCACCTGGGGGAGGTCTGCTCCAGGGCAGGCTGCCCAGGGGAGGAGATGAGGGGTGGCTGCAGAGCTGGCTCTCCCTGCCTCTGCCTCCTCCTGGCCACACGTGTGAGCCACCCTAACAGCTCATGGGAAATCGCTGTGCACGCCCCTGGGATGCTGACTGTGAGTTTTCTCTGTCCCTCAAGCAGATGAGGGCAGCACTAGACTTTTAGAGGTTTTCATGCCAAAAACTGCAGGCTTTCACACAGTCTGCGCCCAGCAGTGCCAGGTGAGCTCCGTGCATCAGGGTGCTGCTTCCTACCTTGCCCTGGCTCTTGGCAAGAGGTTTTGGTTTTGTTTGTACCCCACCGGCTGCTGGGGGCACCCCTGTGCCATCCCTGCTCTCAGGGGACTGAGCTCCTCACAAGGGTGGTACATTCTGTTATCACAGGAATCAGCTCTTCAAAGGACAATTTTCACTTGCTTAAAACTTCTGTTGAAACAAGATATATAATTTGCATCTGAATCTGATCCTTTACAATGCAAATGTACAGAACTTCAAACACCAGCTGGCTGCCACTCCACAGGGCTGAGCACCCTAACCTTGCTCTGGAAGTGACCTGTTTGCCCATAAGGGTAAAAAGTTTGGTCCAGCAGGTTACTTTTAACCACCAGTGCATTATGATCATTCCTATTTCCCTCCTGTGCTGGTTGGAGCAGGGATGCTGTCCCCTTTCCCTGGAGGAAATGGTTGTTCTAGATCTCTTCTGAAGAATGTCACATTCTAGGCTTTTAACTGCCTCACCCACCCAGGCTCCTCACCTTTGCTGTTATTTGCTGCCAGGGGAGGCAGCTACACTGCCAGGCCATAAAAGATGTGCAACAACTGAGGTGACAATACACATTCCTAAGCCTCAATCAGCAATGGAATAAATTGGAACAAAAGCCCTTTCCTGGGATTTTCTGAGGAGCCTCCAGGCAAGCCTCAGGCAGCCTGGTCAGAGTGGAACAGCAAGGGAAGAGCAGTCACAGAACCACAAAGTGGATGGGTTTGGAAGGGAACTTAAAGCTCCTCTTGTTCCACCCCTGCCATGGGCAGGGACACCTTCCACTATCCCAGGTGGCTCCAAACTCCATCCAGCCTGGCCTTGAACACTTCCAGGGATTGGGCATAAATGCTGCAAATGCAAACGTGCCCCAAACACATTGGGGAATTCAGGAGAAAATGAACAAAAGAGAAAAAACAAATCAGGGCAATAATCCTCAGTGCTGTAGAGAGAGCAAGAGCTCGTAGGGCCGGAGGCTCCGGGGGCTCTGGCTGAATGGAGCACTCACCAACCTGCAGGAGCAGGTCCCAACGCCCTGCCAGGAGGGGAAACTGCCCAGGGCAGGGCAGAGGTGAGCCCTGTGCCACCAATGGTGCTGAGCTGGGGCAGTAAGCCAGGAGCCAAGGAGGAGCCTGTTTGTTCCACTGTCTGCTTTTGTGTCACATTTCAAGGGAATTTTTTTTTTTTCCAGGAATTTACTCCTGTTTTTCACAGGACGCCAGAAGCCACACAGTCTGTCTGAAGCTCTGCTTTTCCCTTTCCCTCACTCAAGGAAAACCAAGGGTTAGGAGAAGCCTAGCCAGGCACATTTACACTGAACTCCCCCCTGCAGATCCCAAACAAAAGCTGCAAAAATGCCATGAATAAATTTCTTCCTGTTTGGCTTGGGTTCCAGTGTTAAATGGACCATTCTGTGCTCTGGTGGCCCAGCAGGCAGAGGGCTCTAGGTCTGCCAGCAAAGGGAGCTCAGTCTGCCTCTGCTGTGCTCTTATTTCATTTTTACCATGACTAGCCTAAAGACCCAATAATCACAGATAAGCCTGAGTGAACTCTTGTTAAAGCCACTGGGCAAATAACCAGCCCAGCCCAGGGACCCCACAGAGCCTGGGAATTGCTTCTGACACTCCACTGCCTCCAGCCACCAAGGACAAGCAGCTTTTGATCCACCAACGCTCAAAACCAGACTGCCCAATTGGAAATTTCCAACAGGCTCCTTTCTTTTAAACAGAATAATTTGCAGTTTGCTCAGAGTTTTTAAGCCAAGCTCTTTCCCTGCTTATTTTCTGAATTTTCTGTTTAGATGAAAGACCTGCCTCCTCACTCAACAGCAGCCCTGGGCTTAGTGCTGCAGCTTTCTTGACAGGAAGAAAATCCAAAAATCAGAAAAATATCCTAAATGCCTCCAAAGGGAGTCACATCCCTGGTGGATGTGTGACTGCCCCATGAGAAGAGAGGAGAATGAAGCTATTGGAATTAAAAGGAAACTGTTTGGGCTGTCTCATCTCTGTCTCATAATGCTACCAAAACCAGAAGGGGATGAGCAAGAGCCTTTCCTCAGTGATGCTGATCATTTGGTTCATTTTGAGGCCCCAGCAGGTTCTGTGTCACCCATGGCCAAGGCAGCCCTGGAGCTCTGGCACTGAGGATGATCCCACCCCACAGGACACTTCTGCACCCCCGGGGCCTTTCTCCCTGGAACAGGGGATTCTTATTGTGGAAGGAGCCATAGGCTCACGGTACAGGATCAGACCCGTGGGAAAGGGACCAAAAGAAAGTTTAAAAGGAAGAAGGAAGCATGCTGGAATCACTAGAAGGAGCCAGAAGTGTCTGGAAAACCCCAGCTGGCTGAAGAGCCATCCCTGTGCTGCCTGGGGACAGGCTGTGCCACCCAGCACCCCTGGTCACAGCAGCCCAGGACAGGGCACAGCATCCCAGCAGGGCCAGCTGTGCCTGTGCTTGCTCCCAGCTGTGAGGCTGGGTGCTGGTCCCAGCAGGCTGGAACCAGAGCCTCCTGGTCCCTGCAGTCTGTGAAGGCACACGTGTTCCATTTGTCGTTTTAACCATTCAAAGTAGTGTTTTTCTTCAAATGCAGTCTTATAAACCATTTGTTTTAATTTGCTCCATCCTTGAAGGTGAGTTTAATACCATTCATACATTTTCATTTATAAATTTGTCAGTAATAAGAGAGTTGGCACATGGGAGAAAGTAACTGCATAATTGCAACTTACACGCTTGTCTTACTGAAAAACTGCTGGCTCAGGCATCGGCCGTGCCGGGCACCATGCATGAAATTGCAAATAGAATTTAATTTGCCCTTGTATCCTGTAGGATCAGCTTAAAATGATTAATGCAGGGGAAAATGCTGTCAAGATTTTATTCATTACAATCTCCAAGGGCTGCAATGCAAAGCCATCATGTATAACATGACAATGTGTAATATGCAGCTTTCTGAACTGCTTTCCTGGGGCAAACAATCTCATTTTTGCTCCTTAATTCCAGTGCTGAGGTAAGCAGGATTCATCCCATGCATGTTGTTGTGATCTCCTGGGCAGGTGGAAATGCAATTTGTTTAAATTTAGGACATACAGAGCTGATGTCTGAAGCAGCTCTGGAGCAGGAGGTAGTGCAGGCTCTGGAGGCTGTTGGACCTGCAGGAGGGTGATGTGACCTGCTGCATCACCAGCTGGCAACAGAGCAAGCTCTGAGACAGGGAGAGCCCAAAAACTCCGAGTTTCGGTGTCTCAGCCCTCTCTCAGTCCTCAGCTGCCTCTCACCCTTCCCCTTCCCTCCACTGGGTCAGAAAGAGGAGCTGGCCAAGCCTGAATCATCAGCAGCATGAAAACAGTGCTGAAGTGCAGGAAGATGAAGCAGGAAAAACAGTGGAAAACCCCACAACTGAACTGGAAAGCATAACCAAGGCAGAACTGAGAGACTGAAGAAATGGCTAAATCTTAAAAATGGGCCTCTGAAGAGACAGATGTTCTTCCCCTGAAACTTCTCTTTCCACTGCTGATGAGTAGCTTCTTTTTAGTAAGAAAAATCCCTTCTGCTCCGTAGCCACTGGCTAATTGGCTTAACTTAGTGAGACAAATTATTGCATTGCTCTCTTTTTAGTGGTGGGTTTGTGAGGAGGTTATGGCTTAGAAATTGTTCTCATCAGAATTCTAATTGAGGAATGAAACATGGGTTGTGATTATGTTATTGAAATGGATTGTCTGGTAATTTTATTAACACAACAGTTACTGTAGATCCCATGTAAACTGCAGCTGGAGCATTCCTGTCTCAGAGGAGGAGTCCCTCCTGCCTCTGAGTTAATCTCTGCTTTGTTAGAATGAGAAATGGCTCTCCCAGTCCCCTGAGTCAGAGACAAACATCCTTTTCCCTTGGCCTGAAATCCATTTTACCTTTTGATTTCTTGTTGGCTGATCCACGCCGGCTCCTGAAACAAAAGCAACAAGAGCCCTGCCCTTTCCCCCTGCCCGTGCCATTCCGTGGTGGTCTCAGCTCTCTGCTGACCCTCAGGGATGCGCAGGGCGCTCCCTGAAGCTGCCAGTCGGAATACTCCTGCAGCAGGCTGGGCTGCTGTAATTACAGAAGCTGTTTGGCTAATTAGGAATTCAGGGCATGGCATGGACACCTCAGGCTCGGATCTGCTTGCGGCCTGCGCTGTGGCAGGGACAGAGCAGGGCTGGGGCTGGCCGAGGAGCGCCGCTGCTCGCACAGACTTTCCCCATTTCACAGCAGTTCATCCCAAAACCACAGTTTTAGTGGAAGAACAGGCTGTGCATCAGGGAGCTGAAATGATGGCAATCAGATGGTTGCCGTGGGAGTCAGTGTAAGTGTAAGATCATCAGGATGTTGGGCAGCCACTGGTGGCTCCACACAGCTCTGTTGAGCCAGCTGTGGCTGCCCCTGGATCCCCAGAAGTGTCCAAGGCCACGCTGGATGGGGCTTGGAGCACGCTGGGACAGCGGAAAGTGTCCCTGCCTGTAACAGGGGAGCTGGAAGGAGGGGAGCCTTAAGGTTTTTCCAACCCAGATTGTTCTGGGATTCCCTGGTGATTTGGCACGGTGAGTGTCCTTGTCCAGCCTGCGCCTGCCAGTGTGAGCACATGTAAAAGGTATGTTCCACTTTTTGCACTAATTTAGAAAAGTACTGCAAGTAGTAATTGTGCCTAACCCCCTTTGCAAACCTTATGCCAGATTTTTGTAATTAATTATTAGCAAAGAGAAACACATTGGGCCTGAAGAAGCCGACTGGGCCTCCTGGCAGGAGCACATGGACTAATACCTTATTGGTTTAGCTGCCAGTTAAAATGAGACAAATCAATGTAAATTTCATTGTTTTACAACAATATTGATTCCCTATTAAACAGCAGACAAAGCAGGTTATGGCTTTAGGAAAGCTATTAGGAGTTAAAGGATGTTTTTTCTTGAGAATAAACAGGCAACTAGTGTTTAATACTGGAGAGTCAAAGAAGGAGAAGGTGTAGGGGAGGTTAAGGGGGGTGAAGGGGCACAGTCAAGCCAAGAAATGGCATGAATGTCTTAGGAGAAACCAGACACCCCTGGAAGGGGTTGAGGGAATGGTCGGTTGGCTCGGGGATGCTCCAGTCCCTTCCAGCCCCACGGAGTGGGATCAACACTCACACCCCTGCAAGGTACCAGCCAGGTGCCAGCCACTCTGCCACTCATCTCAGCTTCCAGAGCTCCTGGGTCAGCCCAGCAGAAAATCCCTAAGAACTTTCATCATGGAGAAAGCCTCCCACAGCCTGGAAGCCAGGCAGATGCCTTCCCAGCTTGCCTTCTCCAAAGGGTTAAACCAACAGCAGCTGCAGGTCTGGGATTAAGATAAATAATTTTTAACTGAATCAATACTGATAACACAACGGAAGCTGGGAGTTTATTGACTCCTGGAGTCACTTTTAATGGCTCTTTACACAGTGAACTCCACACCATCTCTCACCCATGTGAGTGCCTGGCACAGACAGCAAATTCCCTGACACCACAGAAACTTGTTTGCACCAAAGGACAATAAAACCAGCTGCTCTCCAGCCTTCTCTGCAGCCGTGGCACAACCATCCAGGCTGGTTTCCAACACCACCAGACACTCCCATTTGGATTTTTGGGGCAAAAGCTCTGCCTGCAGTGCCCTGCGAGCAGCAGGTTTGGTGCTTCAGGATTTGTGGGATGTCACTGTCAGAAACCAGGGGAAAAGGCAGCAGTGATGCTAGAGAAAGATGCCATGTCCTCTCCGGGTTAATTATTTGTTTGAGGATTACATAATGCAGATGTGTTTTTCAGAGCTTAGCAAGGGATTTAAAAAAATCAAAAGAAGGATGAGGAGGAGACACAAAAGACTATAACAGAGCAGGGAATGAAACAGGAAGACAAAAGATCTAATTACAAATTACATTATTTGCATTCTCATCAACTTGATTCAAATTTGGGTTTTTTTATTGCTTTAATCTTGGAGCTTAATTCAGTGGAACACAGTGGAGCTGTGCTTGGTTTGTTGGGGCAGGATGTGGTGGAGGGCACAGACAGCCCCAGCTTCATTTTTCCATGGGCTGGATATGTCAGGTTATTCCTCAGGTTATATAGTCTCCAGATATATCTAGATGTTTCAATTCAAAAAATTAAGGTGATAAAAATTCAACATTCCTCTCCGTGCTTGTGTGAAATGGGATCTGAAACACCTTCAGCTTTGATTGGATACCCAGTGTGACCTGACATTTAACTGAGGATGGGAAAGCACAGGTATCTTAAAGAACAGGATGGAAATAATTCTGACATTGTGCTCTTGATGAGAAAATAGCATTTTCATATCACATGGCGCATTACATTACATTTCAGGTACTGAGGGTGATGCAAGTGATGCTCAGACAGAAACCCATTTAGACTCCCAGAGAGAGCTTGTGATTCTTTGGGGGTTCACAAGAATTTTAAGTTAAATTATTAAGCAAAAATCTGGCCCAAAGCTCAAGGACTATATTGCATATAAAATTTTTAAATTGTTTGAAATTGTGCTCGTAGTACACATGCTGTCATAGTGAAGAAGAAACTAGTTTGAAACAAATTAAGTGGTCTAAATTGTTCAAGCAACAAAACATGGACAATGTTGCCCATGGAAAATAATACACCCAAAAGCCAAACCAGTTCTGGTTTCTCCACACCTTTCCAGTATAAGGAACAACCAATATAGGTTGTTCAAAAGGTTGTTCAAGGTCCAAATATCTTTTGATGGCTCTCATGACCTGAAATAGAGGTTTGGTTAGAAGTAAATCAATGGCTTCCACTGAAGTTTACTGTGCTCAGATGGGAACTTCCCTGGGAGTGACAGGGCTGACATGGAGGCATCAGCTCCGAATTTTAAGCAGCTTCCTTTACAGCATATAATGGATATTAAATATTCCACACCGTCTCAAACTGAAGATAATTTGAATGCAAGGATTTGAACTAGCATGGTAGGAATATTTATTATTGAATCCAGGAATGGTTTGGGTTAGACAGGAACTTAAAAGTTCATCCCATTCCACCCTCCTGCCAAGGGCAGGGACACCTTCCACTGTCCCAGGTGGCTCCAGCCCCTTCCAGTCTGGCCTTGGGCACTTCCAGGGATGGGGCAGCCACAGCTTCACTGGGCAACCTGTTCCAGTGCCTGACAACCTCCACAGTCAAGAATTTCTCCCTAATATGTAATAACATGTAATAATAACAATGTAAACCTTCTCTCTGTCAGTTTAAACCATTCTGCCTTGTCCTATCATTGCATGCCCTCGCATGAAAAATTTACAGCCTTTTAGTTAATTTTCTTTGTTTTCTTCTTTTGTGTCACAGCACAAAATACAGCACAAGCTGTGAATATCTTCTCCACTGAGTGTCTGAACACTTGGTTTATACCTTTGCATTCTCAGGATATTGTCTACTCTATCACAGGCAAAGGGGATCCTGATTGCATTATTATTTATATGGCTATTGATTATAAAATATTAAAAGTGGAGCTGACAGAACCAAAACTTTTGCAACACTAAATATAATGAAAATAGTGCTCAGCATCCTCTGCAGAAATGTTCAGGCTAACACATTAAAATCTGAACAGTTGCAAATAGAGCTGAAATTACAGTTGTCCTGGGTTTAAATTAAGAAGCATTGAGTCAGTGTAAACAGAGCTGAGGTTCCACTAAATCAGAAGAAATTAATGCAGTTTGTTTTCATCTGGAAAGAGAAAAAGCTTAAATGAGAAAGAAGGAATTACTAAAAAAAAAAGCCAGCATACCTAACAGCAATTATGCACATCCTCTGCTCTGTGCTGGGTGGGTAGGAGGTGGCAGAGGCAGAGTCCCACATGCTTGGGGCACTGGAAGTCTTTGAAGGATGATTTTGTGTGTGCATGTCCCTTTGAAATGCAGCAAAACACTTTGCTAAACACCTTAATTTGCACTTCTTAATTATATGCAGTCCTTGCTTTCATGGGATAAAGTGTTTTATTGGAAACTCCAAGTGTCGTATGAAAGGAATTTTGCTTTGGTTTAGACTCTGGAGAACTTCCCATAAATCTCTGCCATCTTTTGTGCCACTTTTCCTGTCCCGCCTGCACCATCCCAGCTGTCTGTAACAGAAAAACCTTTGGCTGGTTCATCACTGGGTGACAGCAGCTTCAGTGATACAAAGCCAGGAAAAATTCCTTGCTATTTCAGAATCTCAGAGGAAGTGGGATGACTTTCCTGCCCAGAGAGGTCCCTTCTGATCCCAGCACAGCTGAGCACTGGCACACAGAACAAGCGGGGTCTCAGCAACGAGGTGGCAGTCAAAGAGCCCTGATGGTGCTCGGCTCTGCCATCACCTAGCAAGTTCTGAACATCTCTTTACACCTTTTTACAAGGCAGCGAGTGACTGGACTAAATGATTTAAACTGAAAGGGAGGAGTTTTAGATCGGACATTCGGGAAAAATTCTTCCCTCTGGAGGTGGTGAAGCCCTGGCACAGACTGCCCAGAGAAGCTGTGGCTTTCCCACCCCTGGAAATGTTCAAGCCAGGCTGGACAGGGCTTGGAGCAACCTGGGATAGTGGAAGGTGTCCCTGCCCATGGCAGGTTGTGGAACAAGATGGGCTTTAAGGTCCTTCCAAACTATTCCATGACTGTGTGACCTCCACTGCATTGCCAGGTATGGCAGAGCTGTTGCAGGTACCTGCTTGTACAGGCCAGGACTTGGCAAAGCTCCTGAAAGTGTCTGTTCCTAAAAGCAGCACCACTGGAAGCACAGGTTACAGTGCAAAGTGTTCCAGCAAAGGTGGGAGGCTGGTGGGTGCCAGCAGCACTCCTCAGCCTCACCATTTGTTGTCAAGCCAAAATTCCTTTTGGTCACACCTCACCAGACTCTGCTGCTGCAGCCACACTGAGACACCCCTACACAT
Source organism: Pyrgilauda ruficollis (assembly GCF_017590135.1). Classification (NCBI taxonomy): domain Eukaryota; kingdom Metazoa; phylum Chordata; class Aves; order Passeriformes; family Passeridae; genus Pyrgilauda; species Pyrgilauda ruficollis. Next base: position 148,403 of record NW_024508102.1, on the reverse strand, counting down.
GTAGCACTGGGGAATGTAACTTCAGCTCACAAATCACATTTTTCCATAGTTTCACAAAGTTCTGCAGAGCTTCATCCAGCTCCTCAGAGGAGCATGTAGAAGTTCAGAGCCACCAGGTTTGGGAAGCAGCCCTGAGTTTCCTCCTTTCCGTGAGATGCTCCAGACCTGGCCTTTGGCAAACCATATCTTGGGAACAGCATTTCTCATTCTGTTTCCATCTCCTGCTGTAATTTGTTACCAAATTCTTAGCCTTCCCTCAGCCTCAGTCACTTGTTTTGCATAGACATAGTTGTTTTACATGGTCCTGCACACAGGTTCTGTAAATGAACACGGTGACACTCCAGTGTAGTTGAAAGTGAAAAATTGATGTTGCATTCCTGGCTTCATTTCACTGTGGCACAATTCATTGGTGCCATCTGTCTTAGTCCTTTTTAAATGGCAGCTCTTTTTGAGATGATTGACAAGTGAATAGATTTTCTGCCACAAAGTTTTGAGGTCAATCAATCACTTATGTGTATTAATTACGAAGATCTTGAAACTGCAGTGGGCAATTTTTTTACTTCAATGAGCTACACATACAGAGTTGCTTAAACTTAAACAGCTTGTCTCTGTTGGTCAAAACTCTGGGCTGACAAATTTTTAAAAAAAGGGATTGGCAGCTCCTGAAAGCAAACTTTATGATTTTAGCAGACAGCTCTGCTGGGCTATATCAGAGATGGCACAGCAGGAGTCTGAGGGCACAGAAAGCCACATCTTCCTCCAGGTAAGGAAAAAACCCAGTTGCTTAGGCAATTAAAGGTTTCATAACCCTTTCTGCAAGAGAAGGGATATATAGAATCCTGGAATGGTTTGGGTGGGAAGGGTCCTTAAAACTCATTCCAACCCCTGCCACTAGATCAGGTGGCTCCAAGCCCCCTCCAACCTGGCCTTGAACACTTCCAGGAAGACTGTGGAAGAAATGAAACCGTATCCAATCCATGCCCAAATTCTGCCATTTCATACAGAAAATTAGTAGCATCCTGGCTGACAGGATGCTGCCCAAACTCCATGGGAAATAGCACTGTAATAATGTTGCCTCATGTTGTATGGATTTGTAGTGCTGCTCTGCACAGTTAAACAGATAATGTTTCTCACCCAGAGACACCTGCAGCTTTACAGCCAGAGCAAAGATTCTTTATACACATAATATTTTTTCTATACAGAGTTGCTGACACATTAAATAGAAAATGCAGGGGATAAGGTAGGCTGTGTATATATATCTATACATACATAAATTCTAGTTTGTGTATCAGTTTAACTTTATAAAGGGTTTGAGCTTCTGAGCACATAAAGGGACAACTTAAGCAGGTGTATGTTCCATGAATGTTGAAATTTTCCTGGATTTCACATAGCAAAATTCTGTCTATTTCAGGCTACTTCAAATGCAGTGGCTGGAGGAAAGGAAGGTTTTTTGTGTTTTTTTTTGGTAAGAACAGGCTTAAAAAGAAACTGGTTCTATATCCTCTATTATATGAATTGAATGTAACTACAGTCTGATGGTGAGAAAACGTCTAACAACCTCTGTGTGTTATAACAAGCACTGGAAAAGAAAGGAGCTGGTTATTTTGGGAGGTTCTGCATTGGCTTTGCTAATTGCAGCCCCTGCAAATGCTGAATTGTGTGAAATTTTTACACACATTTTGGGGAACATTCAGAATGCTCAATTTTCTCCAGAATGGGGTATTAACAATTTTGTAAAATTCCCCCAGCTGCAGCAGGGAAAGCATTGTAATACCCCCCTTGGAAACGAGCACAGTGTAATTAACACCCGCACTGAGCCTCAGATGCAATGGAGGCTTCAGATGAACAGCTCAGGGAAGAAAGGGAAATGCTTTGAAGCAGAGAAGAAAGGGAAATGCAGTTCCAGGGTAAGGTGCAGCCCCCCAGCTGCATTTGGGTGAAGGGGTCTCTGCAGGACCTGGCTGGGGACACCCCCCACGAGGTGGGGACACAGACACCCCCGGCCAGGCAGCGATGGCCAGAGCTGGGTCGGATGATGATGGAGATCTCTTCCAGCCTTGCTGGCAATGGTTCTGTGATCCTCCCTGGGGAATGGAGAGTGGGTCTGGCCTTGCTGACCCCAGCCAGCCCCGGTGGTGCACTGCAGAGCGTTTCCTCCAAGCTCACCAGGAAATGCCTCGGCTGTTCTGGGCAAACTCTGGCAGCACTTCAGCACTTCTGCTTCAGAGACACTCAGAGAAGTGTCCATTCCATAGGAGCTGTGAGCTGCTGGGTGCTGTTGCCCCACCTCTGAGCACCATTTTAACCCACTTGCAAAGGGAAATCTTGAGGCTTGAGCCCTGTGCTGGTGGACAGGTGAAGGCTTCAGTGCATGAGAGGGATTTAATTAATGATGCAATTGTAACCATTTGTATGTAAAACAGCTTGTCCTTCACCTACCAATTCAATGCAGCCAATTGCAATTCCCAATCTCTTTTTAGGGGAATAGCTTGAAGGAAAACCCCAGGCTGCAGCCCATCTGTGCTTATAAGTTTCTATTTATTGCGAAATAATTTCCCATTGCTGTTTTCTAAACTGCTTTGACAGAAACAAAGCAGTGCATTGGAGTGCTGGCTTCGCTCAGCAGTAGCCGTGTGGAATTGCAGGTTTGACCTCATTTCATCCTCTGAGTATTTAGAGATTGCTTTTATGCCCAGGAACCATAGGAGAAGAATATAGATTCCTTCCAGAGTGCATTGAACTTGGAAACAGTAAGTGACCTCTGAAGCTGAATTCTATAGCCACAAAATAAAAAATTTCTTTCTTTAGGAATGAAAGAAACAGGTTTAAGATCAACACCAAGAGAACAGCTGCTCAACTAAAAACACCCAATAAACTGGAAATAGAAAAGCTGTTTCCAAATTATATCTTTTTGAAAAAAATCATTATTTCTGTGATTCCCTCATGCTTTCCATATCTATGTTGCTATCCAACAGCAGGGGCTGCAGAAGTTAAAGGACATGAGTCTATCCTGGTGTCCTTTACAAACACAGAGGCACAGAGAAGCTATGCCAGGACTGTTACTAGATTCTATTCCAGGAAAAATGGGCAAATTCCCACTTAGATAACGTGATGCCCAAAGGGCATTTTCACAGAATGGGAGGGAAAGAGCAGAGCAACTTCTGGCTGTTGGTCTGCTGGAACAGCTTTTTTAGAGGCCCAAGTAGAGATTGCTTCCCCTTAAGGGTGTCGTCACACTTTCCACGAGGAACGGGAAACTGCCACAGCAAGGGAAGTGCAACCAACACTTTGCCACTTCTGTGGCACTCTGTGCCGTCTTCAGCCCACTCAGGGGGTTTCAAAGGGCTTTTCAAACACTTTGCATCAGGCCATAAATGTGTATCCATTAGTTACCCACCCACAGCATCCAGGGGAGTGGAAGCAATTCCTGAGGCTAACAGGGAAAAAATAAATCTCACCATTTGGAAGGTGATAGCATAGAAGTAACAACTGCACATGTCTAGATAAAAATAGATGAATACTGCAGAGGCCAAATTGTCTTTTTGACAGATGATATGAAGATAGGGTCATAAAAACGTTCTCTCTATAACTGCACCCCCCTTGATTTATATTAGGAATAGTGCCAGGAGTCATTATAGATTTAAACACAGCATTTTGCTGCCATGTGCTGTGATGTTTCCAGCCAGATTAGGAGACAGCACATGGCAATGGCTCATTGTGCTGTCATTTCCAGGGTAGGCATGAGGAGTTTGCACACCTTGGCATCAGCACCATAACCCTGTGGGAGTGATGGCCCCAGGGGCTGCCACAGGTCAGGGACCACTCTCCTCCTTCGGCTGCAGCAGCACCAGGAAGGCACACTGGGAATTCTGGAAAGCTGCATTTTGTTGTGTAGCCATGATCTTACATCCCAGCCTGCAGGAGTGGAAGGAAACCCTTGTTCTGCCTTGTTTTGCAAACACAGACCTTTGGTGCTCCAGCGGCTCTTTGCTGCAGGGCAGTCTGGAGCTGAGCAGTGAGTTAATTAATTTAGGGTGGTGATGTGATACCCAGCACGCACAAGGGGCTCATGCCAAGCTCTCCACAACCCCATTTAGCACCTGACATCCCTGTGGCACATTCCAGCATGGTAACCAGTAACTGCCACCTACATCCTCAATGGAGCACACCTGACCATGGCTTCTGTCTGAGCCATAAGCACATTAAGAGAAATTGCCTGGAAATACCTAAATGAACATGAAATAAAGCTGAATGAAATGCAGAGCCAGCTGCAAAGCTCTGAGTGCTGACCTGCCTCCCAAAATTCGGAACAGTTGCTGCTGTATGGGACGGGACCTGGAGTGTCACACCCAATTAGCACCTAATGAGATAGGGGACTCCCATTAAAGGTGATTATTAAGACCTGATGGTGTTCATGCTCCTCTGCTCCTAGTCACACCAGTCACTGCTGCAGCTTCAGCTCCCAGGAGATGGGTCTTAATGAAGGGCTCCCTAATAAAGGCTTTAATTGCCTGGTAAGAGGAAGGGCAATCCCCTGAGCTGGAACATCTCTAAGATTAAAGGCTTCTCCCAGTCTTTCTCCCACTGCTTCTCCTTTTAGAACTTCAGGTTGAACTCTTGTAACACTTTATTTCTTTATTTCATTTCCCCTTTGGCAGTCATGCAAAATAAATGGGAAGGAGAGAAAGCCCAATATCAAAGAGAAAGAGAAAAATTATTATCTTTAAAAACTTAAATTTCTTTTTTTTTTCTTTCTAAATAATACAGACAAGAAACTCCAGAATAACTCAGCAGGAAAAAACAGCCTTTAGGTGCCTTGGGATCTTGGAAAGCAGAGTGGCTGAAAGAAGTTATTCCCTGTGAGGGTGGGCAGGCCCTGGCACGGGGTGCCCGGAGCAGCCGTGGCTGCCCCATGCCTGGAAGTGTCCAAGGCCAGGCTGGATGGGGCTTGGAGCAGCCTGGGACAGTGGAAGGTGGGGGGCAGGGTGGGGGGAAGGAGATGAGTTTAATGTTCCTCAGAGCCCAAACCATTCCAGGATTGTAGGACAGCTTCCCAGATCCCACCCAGTGGACAGTGAGCCTGGCTGGGGTCCCCTGGTCCCAGTCACTGCTTTGGGATGGAGTGTGCAAAAGCATTCCCTGTACAGAGAGGCAATGGTGCTTTAGCTCCCTTCCTCTGTCAGGAACTTTAATCAGTTGTCCCCAGACATGCTAATTAATTTGTTCTGAGTGGAAATAAGTGTCTCTAGACTTCCTTTGTTGTTTTCAATCTCTCTTTAACTCCCATCTGTTTCCTTCATGGTTTGTGAATTAAAAAAAGAAAGAGGGAAAAAATGGAAAGGAGTTGATTTGAATTTTCCTTATCAAATGCTGTTACCATAGTGGGGCCCCGGGGATCCCACAGAAAGGTTGCACATGCCTCTGCTGAAATCTAAACAGCTGTGGGAAATGCCCTTTTACTGTAAATGCTGCATGGAAGCCATTAATAAACTGCAGTTTCAGTAGGTACTGCCAGATGTTAACTCTGAGAGCAGCAGGAGGTCCCAGCTGGGGCAGCAGGGAGGGGAAGGTGCCACGCTGGGCTCTGTCTGCAGCACAGGAGACAGGGACCCCCACCCCTGACAAGCACAGCCCTGGAGCTGCTCTGACTGCTCCCTGCCCTGTGCGAGGGCTTGGCACAAGCAGGGTGCCTGGAAAGGTTGGAAATGCTTTCTTCCTTCTCTTTGTCCTCTCTTCCCCCTCCTCCACCTCCTCCAGCGAGGCTGGGGAAATTCCTACAGTGAAAGGAAACCAGTGCTTGGAAAGCCAATGCTTTTCCCCAGGAGACTCTGTTAATACCCAGGAAAAATTGAATCTGCTCAGGTTCTGGAAGCTCAAGGTCACCTCTGATGGCACCATCACCAGCATTGTCCCCAGGGGGTCACACATTTGAGGAGCACATTGACAGATGCTCCAGACACCTTGGCTCCCCATCCATCCATCCATCCATCCTCCATCCATCATCCATCCATCCATCCAGCCATCCATCCATCCTCCATCCATCATCCATCCATCCATCCAGCCATCCATCCATCCTCCATCCATCATCCATCCATCCATCCAGCCATCCATCCATCCTCCATCCATCATCCATCCATCCATCCAGCCATCCATCCATCCTCCATCCATCATCCATCCATCCATCCAGCCATCCATCCATCCTCCATCCATCATCCATCCATCCATCATCCATCCGCTCCCCAGCCCATCCTGGGATTATCCAGGGCCACCCCAGCTGCAGGTGGGGCCTGCAGGTAGGAGCAGGCATGAGGCAGCATGGGCACAACATCCCAGCTCTGCAGCATGAGGCTCTTTTCCCTCCTCTGCAGAGGATAAAGTCAGTTATAAAGCAGCCAAGACAATTCAGCTGGAAGTGAGCAGGTTGTTACACCTGGCAGTTGATTTTCATAGCTTTTTTTATATGGTGCATTAACAGAGTAACAAACTCTGTTACAGTTTCATAAACGTGATTTCAGACTGAACGCCTTTGTTTCAGGGCTGGCTCATGTTCAAAGAGCAGGACAGCCAGCTGAGCGCTGACTCAAGAAGATGGGAAGTGGTCTGAAAGTAAAAAGAGAGCCATAAATGAAGCAAAAAGCTCTTGCCTAGGTTTGGGCTTTCTCACAGCTCAGTGTTCTAGTTAAATGCACCAGCTGAACACCTTGGTTTTGGGGCACAGGGAGGATGGCTGTGGAGGCAGCTCCAGACAGGACAGTGTGACCACCTGCTCACCACGACCTTCTGTGTCGCTTTTATTGGAAAATGAATTTACCTTCCATATAATTAGAGAAAGAAAATAGTTTTGACCTCAGCTTCATACTTCTCAGCTTAATGTGTATGATTGCTTTGCCAGCCATTTATTACTGTCAACATTTCCAGTCGGGGCAGTGGGGAGCAGCAATGGGAGGGCAGGGGGGATGGGGAGGTTGGGCGTGTGCAATAATAAAAAGCTGTTTACAAGTGCATTTTAATCATAGACACAGACCCGGGGTGTAGAAAATCCCACTGTCCTCAGTCACCAAAGGTTCACAGGGGTGTTGGAGGGGAAAAACATTGCTGCATCCCCTGCCTTGCCCTTGGTCTGCCTGCTGCAAGCTTCTCTCCTTCCAGAGGTGCTCCAAGGCAGGTACATCCAAGACTAATGAATTATTGATCAGCAGATAATAGGAGTAGCTTTATTTCTAATGGCTGAATTGCTTATTGATCCGCTTCACAGGCAGAGAGTGGGAGGACTGAACATTCACCATGTGTTATTGCCACTGCACCCTTGTCTAATTAACACCCCCCTTGTCTAATTAACACCCCTCTGGAGTGTGTGCTGGAGAGGAGCCTGTGCCCAGGACCAGGAGTCTGTAAATCCATCTGGGTTTAAGTAACATTAACAATGAAAGAAAACCCAGCAGCTTTAGGTAATTATGGAGAGAAGAGAGGAAAAGGGGAGCTCCCTGTGATGGACAGGCAAAGCCTGGTAATTCCCTGATACCACAGCATCTGGCATTCACTGAGAATCCCAACAGGATGAAGATGAGAGCCAGCCACTGCTTGGAACTCCATGCTATTTGCAAACTACAAAGGATTTCTCACTCCTGGATATATGGAAATCAGACAGGTAGAAGAAACAAGGGCTAAATACTGCCTGATAGTACAAAGTGGAAATGGATTTTTTTTTCAAGCTTGGTCTTCCAAGCCTCATCTATGCAAAGCCATCATGAGAAGACGTGTGATGATGGTGGAGAAGTTGTTGGCAGAAGCACTGCAGCCACCTTTCCTTTCCTCCTTGGTTTCTTGCAGCAGCTGTGCCTCTCCAGCACCAACCCATAACATGGAGCTGTCTCTGCTCTTTCTTCTCCATCCTCCTCCTCCATCCTTCCCCACACTCCTCCCATCCTCACACCTACCACTGAGTCCTCCTCAGACGTGACTGTGCCTTTCCAGGCCCCCTGGCATAGTGTCCAGGCTATTGTGGTCCTGAGCAAATCTCTTAGGGGCAGAAAGGCCATTCTGCAGCCCCTGGTGGGAGGTCAGCCTGCTCTTTCCCCCTGTCTGGGATCCACTAAGTACAGCCAAGGAGCTGGGAACTAATGAAAGGAGCAATGAAGCCTGGAAATGACCAAGTCCCAGTGAAGTGGGTGCTGGCACCTTTTCAAACTGATTTAAAATAGGAACTCCCTTTAATCCTCCTCCCTCATCTCATTCCCCACCTCACTGATTCCTCATCAAACAGTTTAAATTAATTTGAGCCTGCTGTTCTCTGCCCTGTTATCTTTCCCCCCTTCATTTATGAATTTTAAATCAACTTGTTAACAACCTATTTAGTTGCATAGTTTCCCTATAATAATCTCTGCCCCTGGCCGATTGAGCATTAATTCTGGAGACAGCACACCGAGCAGCCGATGGCACAGCTGTGCTCAGGCTGCCAACAGTGCTGCAGTGACAGGACAATGACTTTATACTAGACCAGTAGCCCAGTGGCCATTGGAATTTGGGCTACTGGTGCTTTGCATCCAGCTGGTGCCCAGTGCTCTCCAGTCCAGACCATGCCACACCACTCTGACCAGGGGAGCCGTGGCTGGGTGCTGTGCAGGGGCACAGGAGAACTTCTCTGCCAGGCAGGTAGCCCTGTTACCTCCTCAGGCCCTTCCCCACCATCTCTATCCAACTCCCAGCCCAGAGGCTCTGGAGCCATTTGTGATGCTGACAGGTACCTTTTCCAAGATGGAAACTGAAGAAAAAAACCTATAAATCATTTCCTAAGGGTTATAATAGAAGATTATGGATTAATAGGAGAGGGTAGAGAAAACATAGGAAGCACTGGAGGTCATAAATCTTGTAAATTAAGTAACTCTGTGTGTCAAATGATGGCAGCTGTGTGCTCAGGTCCTTGTGTGGCAGCAGATGGATTTTCTGCCTTGAGGAAGCTTTAATTCTCACCAGTATCGGGGCCAGGCACTTGCCCTCAGCTTCCCAGGAAAGGCTGTGGAACAGCAATGCTGAATGCTGTGGGTTTCCTCCAGGCTTCACAGCTGAAGGTCATTTCAGAGAAATGCTCAGAGTTCCATCTTTATGAAGATTTAATTCCCCTCCCACGCTTTGCTTTCGTTCCTTCTTTCTTGTTTCTCTGAAGCCACGGAGAGCAGCACTTCTTTACTCAACCCTGTTGTGCATTCATCCTACTTATTCTACTTGCACAGAGACATTCTGACAGTGCTGGTACTTATTTTTCTCGCTTTTTCTTGTTTTGGTTAGTTTGGTTTTCTAAAGTTCAAGGCTAAAGAAAACCAAACTAACCGAAACAAGAAAAAGCGAGAAAAATAAGTACACAGCACCCTCACAGCCGCTCAGCACCCGCACAGCACCCGCGGGTGCTGAGCGCTCTTTGAGGGTGCTGAGCGGGTGCTGAGCGCTCTGTGAGGGTGCTGAGCGGATGTGAGGGTGCTGAGCGCTCCGTGGGTGCTGAGCGCTCTGAGGGTGCTGAGCGGGTGCTGAGCGCTCTGTGAGGGTGCTGAGCGCTCTTTGAGGGCGCTGAGCGGGTGCTGAGCGCTCCGTGGGTGCTGAGCGCTGTGAGGGCGCTCGGGGAAGGCCGAGGCCAAATCCCTGTGGCTGTTCGCGGCGGGGCCGCCAGAGGGCGCCCCGGGCCCTGGAGAATTCCCGGGATGAGAATTCCCGGGATGAGAATTCCCGGGGTCGTCGCCAGCCCTCCCCAGCACCGCATCCAACCGCCCTCCGACACACGCTCAGCACCCGCACAGCGCTCAGCACCGCTCAGCAGCTTTCTGGCAGGGGTTTGCCCTCGGCCCCCCTGAGCACCCACGCAGCACCTTTCCAGCCACCTACGTGGGGATCCCCCACGCTGAGGCATGGATGCTCTCTATGGCATCAGTGTGGCCATGGCATCAACAAGCTGTTTTGGGGAATTGTGTGTCCCTGTTTCCTCTCTGGCCTCCAGCATCGTGGAGTTGCTTCTCTGCCCACCGGGCCAAAGTCCTCCCTGCTGGGGCAAGTAGGTCAGAGGCCCCTTCTGTGATTAGCACTCATCAGGGTCCCGAGGTCTGGGGTGACAGGCAGGAGATGCTCTGGTGACTAGAAGCTTAAGAGTCTACATGGACACAGCAGTGTGGGCAGCACATGGAATGGCGAGCAGGGGCGAACAGGCTCCATGCCAGCCCCATATGCCCGTGTGGCAAGAACACCAACAGGATGGTGGTTGGGGTGCATGGGAGGCTTGCCCAGAACTGCTGCGGTTCTCCCGTGAACACACACATTCCCAAAAACCTGGGATGCTCAGGGTGTGCCTGGGCCCATCATGGGGCCAGTCCAGCTCACAGCACAGACAGGACCAATCTGCCCACTGTGTGCCTCCAGACAGCTTCTCCTCCTTTAACTCATTGGCCTAGACCACCTCAAGCCCTCCAGGAGGACACGGTAGCAACATCCCAGCCTTGCCTGGACATCACCACAGAGTCCAGCCTGCAGGGCTGTTCCCTGAGGCTGCACCTGAGCAACATGGGGATGCCAAAATCTCAGCCTGAAGAAGAGCAAAGGTCCTGGGTCCGCCCAGGGGAAAAGCCTGAGCAAAGTGCAGCACAGTTTGTCCTTGGCAGTGTTTGCAGTGAACACAGCCTGTGCCCCACAGCCACCCTGGGCATGTGCTGTGCCCCATCTGCACGTGGCAATGGGGCATCCCTCACCCCCTCTGGAATAGCTCCATGACAGTGGGGCATTGCTCAGCCCCCCAACCTAACACAGCAAAGGGCTCTCATTAACAGAATATAATGTGCACTGAAAATAACTGATGATCATCCTGCAGCCATTGATGCTCTGTCTCCTGTAATTCAGCTTTGCTCCTGTTAAGGGGCTGTTGTTTTTCCCCAGAGCCCAGCCCGGGCAGCAAAGGCTGAGCCGTGGCCCTCTCCATCTGCCCCCTCCTGTACTTCTATCCCTGTGCCATGTCATGCCAAGCCACAGACAGGACTCTCCAGGGCTAAATGAGGTTGCTCATTGCACAAGGGTGTTCGGTCTGTGCCAGGGCACAAACCTGGACATGCCTCTGTCCCACAGGCAGCCCAAGTTGGAAGAGAAAGAGGAAGCCTTCCCCGCAGGCCAGGAGCTCCTCCTATAGGTTCCTCCTGCTCCTCAGCTGCACGCAGGGTGGTTTGAGTGATGCTGGAGGAAGTGTCTCTGCAGCCACAGCTCATCTCAAAGCCTTTGTGGGAGTCAGGATGGGCACTGCACAGTTGTGGTCATCCCCATATACCCACCTGCAGCAGGAAGGTGGCAGCTAGCAGCAGCAATGTGGGTGACACTGATCACCCTGCCATTTCTTGGAAGTGTTCAAGGCCAGGCTGATGGGGTTTGTAGCAACCTGGTCTAGTGGACAGCCAGAGGCAGTGCTGGCCATGGGACTGACAGACCTTTGCCAACAGCTGCCTGCCCTGCTGGGCCCCACCAGCACCTTGGCAGCGGCTGGGAACAGCAGCATTTGTTTGCAGAGCAGCAGCCCAGAGTGCTTGGACAGAGATGCACACTCAGCATAACCCAAATCTCCCAAAAATACTGAATAAAGTCCCTGGGCAGAGCAGGAGCAGGCAGGGACCCAGATCCCCTCCTCATGCTTGTCACATGAATGAGCTCTGCAGCCAGGCTCCCCTCTCCCCAGGAAGGGGATTGTGATGCTTGCAGTGAGGATTACTGTTTCTGTTTCGGGAGGCTGGGAATGTCTGTGGGTGAACGGCTGTAGGGCTGCCAGGCCTCTTACAGTCCCACAGAGCAGGGAAAATGGGCTCAAGGCAGCCACGGGGTTGGGGTGCAACTGGGCACCCCTCAGCAGTGGAGGCCAACACCACAGCAGAGGCAGCAGCAGCCTCCCAGCCCACAACCACTCTGTTCAGAGGGCTCACCGGTGACCTGCCCCCACATTCCCCAACAGAGGGAAGAAGGGAAAGGAGGGAGGACAGCTGGGGTCTGCCTGCCTCATCCCAGCTCCCACCATCAACAGGCCTGGCTGCCACCAGCAGGCAGCAGTTCCCAGCCAGCAGCTGGAGCACACCTTGCTCCTCTAGGAGCCCCCAAACCCCCCAGCTGCTGCTGAGCATTCCTGTCTGGCAACTTCAGATGTTTGGGAAAACAAACTCCAGGGGAATTAGCTCCCAAGTATTTCCTCAATTCTGCTCGCTATGAAGAGAATTTTATTTTGCTATCTCTGGAGGAAGGAAGGCAACGTGGCCAGGTGCACAGAGGAAACCTGTGGAAGAATGGTGGGAATCTGGCCAGCAATACTCCCACTACTGACAGCTCCTGGCATGGGGAGCAGGGAAGCGCACACGTCCCCATGGATTTGCGAAGGGACCACATCCAGAAGATCTCCATCTCCTCGTTAGGCAGTGCAATGGGTTCAGCCTGCAGGGCATGGAACACGTGTCTGGAACACAAGGGCTGGTTTGAGCGTCCACTGCTCACCCAGCCATCACCATGGGTAAAAAGCCAGGGCTCCCATCTGCTTTTTGGAGCCCCGTGCCTAATTTTAGCTCCAGTTTTACAGGTATGTAACACTGAGAGAGGCCCTGGGAGCCCAGGTCATGTACTTCCCAGCACTGCAGATAACTTTGCTTGCAGAAATAACATGACTAAATATAGCTGTGCTGCTCCTGAGAGAGGAGCCAGGAGCAGGCACAGGGACAGGCCCTACCTGGTGGGGGAGGCTGGCCCAGGGCAGAGTCTGTGCCCTGAAGGGGAGCCACGCCTGCCACAGCAAGGACTGTGCTCCACCCCAGTCAGGGTACTTATTCATACTGGGCAAGAGCAAGTTTCTTCTCCCAGTCCAACAGACACCTTCCTCTCTCACCTGCATTTCCACAGCACTGGATCAGAGGAACAAGTCCCACAGGAGATCCTGGAACAAGGACAGGGCTGACACCCAGCTCCAGAAGGGGCATGGAAGTCACCAGCAGAGAACCACCAGGATTTACTACTGAAGTGTTCCCAGCCAGCCACATCCAAGCAGCAGGAAATTATTTAAACATTTTTTTCCCTTAGAAGCAAGGTTGGCTTCCTGCCCTAGCTGTGTGAGCCTCTCCCAGTGGCTCTGGCTACAGGAACACCCATGTCAGCTGTGGGCACAGCCCAGACAGGACCTCCAATGACCACAAGAGGTAGGGACCGGCAGAAAAGGGCTGAGCACATTCAGAATTTCACAGGACAGATGCTCAACAGGCATCATCAATGCTTGGTATGACAGAAGAGCCCAGGCCCTCCTGCAGCCCTGAGTCCCACCAGAGACCATCCCACACACAGAGGGGACTTTGTCTGTAGCTACAAAAACTTGGATGACAGGGCAAGTTTCCCAGGGGTTGGTTATTGTGATGTAAGCCCATTCCTGTGGTCCGCCAGACACCCCAGCTATAAAAATACAATTACCTGGCTTTACAATATCACAGCTCAGTAACTGTACAACATCCTCTTTTGCAAAATACTCCCCTGGCTTAATTATCTACAGTGTTAAAAAAAACCCCAACAAAGCAGGCTGCTTTATGAGATATTTAGACAAAAAAAAAGGCAAAAGGGGTCTTGCAGACAAGGGAGAGCATGGGGAGCAGCTGCAATGCAGGGCTTGAACCTGCCACAGACTCAGACACCCCTGAACAACTCCCTCAAGACCACCTTCATTTAACCCCTCATTTAGTTTCAGCCCCATACAGGTGTGGTTCCACTCAGCTAGGAAGGAAACAGACAGCAAGAGCATCTGCACATTACTCAGACTTTTAAGTGCATGTCCCTCCCACTCACAAATCAAGGGAGTTCTCAAGGGTTTTTGTAGGTTTCTAAAACCAGAGTGCATGAGGACACTGCTGTTGCCATCCTAACTGCCGACCAAAGCCTCCTCTTCCAGCTGGAAAGGGGCATCTCACCCTCATAGTATATGTCCAGCTTCCACAGGGTGCTGGAGCAGAAAGTGGAGAGCCAGGCCCCACCACAGTCCCACTCACCCTATCCCCAAAACTGACCCTAAATCTAGGGGATCTGGCACATAGAAATCTCACTTCTAAGAAAGAAGTTCAACATTTGATAGGTAAATTGTAAAAAAACAAGTTTATTTGAAAAAACTCAAGCCTCTTAACATGAATTCTGATCAACATTTACTAGAACTTGAGAGCCATTAACCTGCTCCACGTACGTTGAGATATTTTCCAACACTAAAAAATAAAAAATAAATACGTACAAATTCTTTCCTCCCCCCTCCGTGTCCTAGATGTGAGAGGTTCAGCATCCACTGCCTTAAGATCTCAGTTGAACAGAAGCAAGTAAAAGAGGTTTCTCTAACAGATAAAAGAGCCAAAGCAAAAAAAGTCTCAGGGATGTACCATCTCCACCCACCTCACCACTCTGCCCAAGGTCAGGCACCCAAAACTTGGCTGGATGGGATGCTCTGGTGGAAGCCCACCCCACAGACAGGATGGGGCAGCACAGCCAACAGCAGCGTGAATGCCAGCACCACAACCTGAGCCCATTTCACACCACCCAGCACTGGGCTGAGAAGAGGCACTACTGAGGCAGAGTAGGGAGGCAGGGGGGACCCCAACACTCTCCAAGGAAGGCTTGGGCAAGCAGGGCTGCCACAGCCCTGGAGTGGGTGACGCCCAACAAGAACCACAGCCATCTTTCTTTCTTCAACCTGAATATCCCATGAGAGAACAGCTACAAAAACAGGGATTTAAAAGAACTACAGTAGCTAAAGTGTTTTCAAAACATACCTAGAGACCACCTAAAGAGCCAGGAGGCACTGAGCATGGGGGTTAAGGAGCACCTTGCCCCATGCCTGCATCTCCCCTGCAGAGGACCTGCAGTAAGAAGCGTGTGAAGCAGTATTCATCCAGGGCCGGCCCTGAAGCCCATTGTGCTTCAACAAATCCAGTATCCTGCTTTTTATGGCTTTTTAACAAAACTCCCCAAAATGCACACATATCCCCCCACCCCCCGACCCCAAGCAGAATACAGAGCTAAAGCACAGTTTAGAGTTAAGGCTCGTTCAGATTCAGCTAGATATGGAGACTGTAAGGCACATATTAGTACATTCATGTTACTGTTAAAAAGCCAGACTATAAAAGCCCCCCTGCCCCTGGACACACGAGGATACTGCATGTGTAGTCCTGTTACCTTTGTTTAACACAGATGGAAAGACAATTCAGAGCCTGTTTAAAAATGAACACCCGGTTTAAACACTTCTTACGGCCACCCAGCGCCAGCAGAGCTCTGCCCTGGCCGCCGCACCAGGGCAGCAGCGCTTCCCCGACACTCCGGGATTAACTCCGGTCCCTCACATGCGGCTCTCCTCCTCTTTGACACCACCCTCCACATTCTTCTGAGGTGAGGGGGCCACATCATTTTTTGCCTCCTTCTGCTTCCCAGCCTCATCAATGTTGGTCTCATCCCCCTTCCCTTCCTTCTTCGCTTTCTCCTCCTTGGCCACCAGGCGATAGTTGATGCCCATCCCAATGAAGAGGTAGATCCCGGAGATTATCAGGACAACCCCGCAGGCCCAGTATGTGTACTTGTAGTCACCATACATGTCATTGAGTTTCCCTAAAAGATAAGAGAGGGTACAGTTTAGCAAGAAGCCCCCAGAAGCAGCTCCAGGTCATGGAGATATTCCTAAGAGCAACCCAAGCCCATCACCATCACGTTCAGACAAGGACCTGTCCCACATTCCTTAATTCCCTGCTCCCCTACCCTGTGCCAGAGGTTCAGATCCCACTTCCTTGGCCATTCCTCAGATGCTGGGGTGGTCTCCTGACCACTGCCCCAGTGCCATGGCCTGCCCATGGCTCAAGGGAACCCACCACCCCTCAGCAAGTCCAAGCAGGACAGCCAAAGTCAAAGAATCATAGAATCATTAAGGTTGGGAAAGACCTTTAAGATCATCAAGTTAAATCACCAACCCAGCACCACCCCATTAAAACCACGTCCTCAAGCGAGTTTTCCAGGCACAGCACACCCTACCTAGCATAGGGGGTCCCAGAAGAACAGGGCAGCACTCCACGATGGTCACCAGGCCAACAGCGCTGGAGAACCGCTGAGCTCCCACCAGGTCCATCAGGGTCTCAAACAGGATCGAGCTCAGCCAGCCAAAGGCAAAGCCAAAGAAGCCAGCATAAATGCAGAAGCCAGCATAGCTGGTGGACATGGGGACCAAGAGGTGGCAAACCCCATTGTAAATAATAGAGATGGCAAAGAAATACTGGATGCGGGGTCTGACCCACTTGGTGTTTGCCACCAGTCCCATGGAAGGTCTGGCCACCATGTCCACGAAGGCCAATATGGAGAGCAGGAAGGCTGCAGAGTCACTAGCAATCTTCTTGCTCTTTGCATAATTGCTGAGGAAGACCAAGGGAGCAAACAACCCGAAGAACATGATTACATTGCCTGACAGATAGAGCAGGAAGCCCCTGTGTGTGAATAGAGAGAGGTCCAAGAATTTGTTGATTGTCTGGAAGACTGAGCTCTTCTCTTTCTTGGCCTTTCCATCAATGAGGTCTGTGCTGGTGTCACCATCATCCTTTTTCCCTGCTTTCCCAGCCTCCTGCTGCACTTCCTTATTGGCCTCTTTCTTCATCTGATCTGGCTTGGGACCTATGGGCCGCATCAGGGATCCAGCCACGCAGCAGTTCAGCAGGAGGCCACCCAGGATGAGGAAGCTGCCACGCCAGCCAAATATGCCAAAGAAGAGCTGGTTGACGGGTGCCAGAGTAGAGAGGAAGACAGGGCTGCCTGCCATTGCCAGTCCATTGGCCAGTGGACGCTTCTTAAAGAAGTACTTGCCAATCATGGTTAAGGCAGGGTTCAGGTTGAAGGCAAGTCCAAGGCCTGCAGGAGAGAGACAAGGGGCTCAAGGCTTGGATGCCTCCAGCAGCACCAGCAGAAGGGCTGGTAAAACAAGTGGGGTTTCAGTTCTGGGGAGTTCACAGCTCCATTTGCAATTTAGAATCATGGAATCATTTAAGTTGGAAAAGCCCTCTAAGATCATGGAGCAACCACTGCCCCAGCACTGCCAGGTCCCCATTAACCCATGTCCCCAGGTGACATCCACATGTTTTTTGAACACTTCCAGGGATGATGATTCCACCAGTGCCCCAGACAGTCCATTCCAACACCTGACCCACCCACTTCCCAGCTGGCATGAGCAGGAGTCAGCCCCTGCTGCCAGCTGAAGAGGCACCCAGGCAGTGACAAGAACCAGAATTTATGCAAATTCAGACATGAACTAATAATTACTGGGTTGAAGTTGCTCCTTTCACTGCCCCACTAGGGCAGAGCTATCACTTACCCCCTATGACCCCAACACAGAAGTAGAGCTCCTCCACTGTGTTGCAGAAGGAGGCTGCGATCAGCCCGCAGCCGGAGAGGCAGCCGCCTGCGATCATGATGGGCCGGCTGCCATACTTGTTCACCAGGATGCTGCTGATGGGACCTGGGCAAACAAAGAGATGCATCCAGAGAGGAGTTATCTTTGCATGAGAGACCAAACACACACGCAAGCACACTGCCAGAGGATTCCATCTTCCACAAAGCATTGCTTCTCCCAGTGAAGGAACTGAGGTAAGGGGAAAGGACAGGAGGTTCAGAGGCAGCTGGAGATAAGAGAATCACAAAATGGTTTGGGTTGGAAGGGACCTTAAAGATCATCTTGTTCCAGCTCCCTGCCATGGGCAGGGACACTTTCTACTAGAACAGGTTGCTGCAAGCCCCATCCAACCCAGTTTTGAACATTTCCAGGGATGGGGCAGACACAGCTTTCCTAGGCTTCTCTGCCCAGGCCTCATCACCCTCACAGAAGAATTTCTTCCTAAATATCTAATCTAAACCCAGCATAAGAGAGAGAATTGTTGAAGCACAGAAAGTTTTGACTTCTCTGAGCAAGTTGCCTTCTGCAGGCTGAAATAGGAGCTGCCTGGCCACCAGCTGCCCCCAGAGACAGGGCTTTGGGACAGGCCGAAGCCACCTGCCTCATGCTGTGCTGTGGACTCTGCCCTACTTGCGGCCACCCACCCACCATGGACTGGGGTCTCAGCCACAAAGCAACTGCACATCTCCTGCCAGAGGTTTCTGATCAAGACTAGATGAAGCTGTGAGGAAACACCTTCTCTGGGTGCAGGTGAAGCCTGGGGCTTGGGGAGAAGCAGCACTGCCCCAGGAGAAGGGATGCTTCTGTTTTCACTGCTACCCCTAATGCAGACAGGGCCCAATTGCCCTTTTAAGTGCTTCAGTATCAGAAGCTTTAATCCAAAGCAAACAGTGATTAGAGACTGCCAAGCATGCTCTACAGACACTAAAATGTATTTAAATACACTGAATGAACATCCATTGAATATTAACAGACCTTGCTTTGCCATTAACAGACAGAGAGGTTGTCAACATGTTATTCATGGGTCCTCAGATGGTACTTGACCTTTTTGCCCAGTTTAAACAAAGCCTGGAGCAGGTTACAGAAGGCTTGGTGCTGCAGAGGCTGCTCCCAGCCCCACAGCATTCTGCTCTCTGCTACCAGAGGCTCCAAAGCAATGCCACCAGGGATGGGCCATGGCTCTGATCCTATGAGAGGCAGCAGCAGCAGCACCTGGGAGCTGCCACATCGCAAGTCCCACAGAGCACTCAGCACTTTGCAAAACCTGAACCTTGAACTCAGCAAACGTGATGCCCCTGAAGAGTCTAAAGGCAGCTACAGCCCTTCTTCCGGGAAGTCCACCCAGAAATAGCAGGGTCCAAAGGGCAATCAGGAGGAAGCCACCCAGCTGGGCAATGCCAGGTACTCTAGGGGCAATTGTCCCCATCCCCCCCCTTTTTTTTTTTTTCAGAGGAAAATAATTCACACTCATGCCTATTTTCTAGATTCACTGGAAGCATTTTTGACTAAATATTACCTGATCTAACTTGATTGCTCAAGCTGCCAAAAACATGTAAGTAATGGAATCTAATCCCAATGTGGGGCTGACAAAAGAGCATTTGACACCATGACATCCATGCATCCTGATGGTGATGGCACAGGGCAGCTGTAGGGAAATGTGCTGCTTCCTCACACCTAGCCCTACCCAGGACAGAAGCTGCCCCAGCTCTGTGAGATTCCAGAGGATGAACTGCTTTTTCAGCCTCCAAGCAAGCAGGTGTCCTAGGACACAGGGAAATCAGCACACAGGGATGCACACTGGGACTGCTCCAGTGCAATTCAGACTCTGTACAGGGTCTAGTTTCAGACAGGAATGAATGGGGCAGCAGTGATTCCTGTGCTTCAGCAGCTGGGGGATGAATAAAAAGTCCTGAGATGGAAGTGATTCTCAAGAATCCAGTCCAGCTCCTGGCTCTGCACAGGACAATCCCACTTTCTGCCTGAGAGCATTGTCCAAAATGCTCCTTGAGCTCTGGCAGTCTTGGGGCTGTGGCCACTGTTCTGGGAAGCCTGTTCAGTACCTGACCACCTTCTGGGGAAAAAATGCACCCAGGTAGATTCTGGGGTACTTTCAGCATCCTTGCCCCCAGCATATGGGCAAGCAGCTCAAGAGCAGGCAAGCAGCTGCTGGAATTTAATGGCTATAGTTCAGTGGAAGCAGGAGAGACAGTATCACATGGAGGGAGGGGGACATGGGGACAACCACTACCCCCAGTACTGGAGGAGGGAGTTCTTAGCCCTGCTGCCAGGCAGCTCCAGACAGTGCCCCCAGAAGAACCAGCTCTGAACTATTGGGAGAGGAGGAATGGCCCAGATTGGGTCTCATTAAGGCAGTTACACGGTTTACAAGCTTGTTACAACATTGGAGCAGGGAAATGTGCTGGTCGCTTCGCTAGCTGAGCGAGGACAAAGCAGAGCCTGTTCCCTGCAAAGGAAAAGCCTCGTGCTCAGCCGGGAGCTGACGTCAGCTCCTTTGGATGCACAAATCCAACAAGGCTGCAGGCAACTCGCCAGCTGGGGACTGGCAGCAGGGACAAGCTCCCATTTGCCTCTGAAGTGGCCACAACATCAGGCTCACAGTGTTTCTTTCAGCCCAGCACAACACTGTGTTTGCAGGCACATACAAGACCCCAGGTCTCGAGACCAGGAACATTCTGCATGCTCCTCACCCACTAAAAACATGCATAAAGTACCCAGCTTGAGAGTTAAAAGCCTTCAAAAGGCAGCTTCTGAAGGACAGGGGAGAGAGGAGAGCTGTTTTAGTTTAGGTGGGTTTGCCTTATTCTGCTCATGTCTCTGTACTTCCAGGGCACACTACCATCCTCAAACAGCACAAGCTGCCTACGGCACTGCTTGACACTAGCAAGCAGTAACATGTGGCACGAGGCTTCAGTACACTCCAAGAACAACTGAGCTGATGAGAAACTGAGGACAGCTCCCTACATACACCCACTATTCCCTGAATTGGGAAAAAAAAAAACCAAAACAAAAAAAGCCCCAATGTCTTATCTGAAAGTGCCCCTAAGAGCAGGGCTGCCACATGGAGCACAGCAACTCCCTGGCCCTTCTGGAGGATGCTGGGAGTAGACACAGCATCTGCAACCCACTGTAACAAGGACAAGGGCAGAATTACACAAGTCCTAATTCCCCGGAAAGATTTTACAGCTTTGCAGAGGAGGACAGATTAACCCGGTTTTTGCATTCTGGGCATTAAACGGAACTTTCTGAGCAACCTCCTTTAAGAAAACTCATTAAGGGAGGTTTTGCTCTCAGATAAGGAGAGAATTCAAAGTGTTAGCAAAATTTTGGATGTTGTCACTACAGTCAGGTGGGAATCACCAGCCCCAGCAGGAGAGCAGCATCTTGTGCTGTGATGCAGGAGCACAAGTACCACTGCCTCCACCCCACTTACCTCCTGCATACATAACAGCCAGCATGATGGAGGAGATCCAGGAGACTTTGCTGCTGGAGGCATTGAAGATGACCTCAATCTCTTTGAAGAACACTGTGATAGATTTGGGGAAGGCATAGGAAAAACCAATGGAAATGAAGGCTCCGATGACCACAGCCCATCCCCATCCTCCTTCAGGAGGAGTGTATCCTACAGGGCCTCCGATGGCCGGTGGCATCTTGAATCAAGTCGGTGATGATTCAGTTGGGGATCAAAGATCTGCAAAGGACAAAGCATTGCCTCAGCTGAAAGCAGAATCTCTTTGCTCCTGGCATACAACTGCACAGTTCAAGCTCTGTTTGCAAGGCTGGCACTGCACCAGTGCCCCCACCACCATGAGGAAAGTTGATCTAGGATCACCAGCACAGGGGGCCACTCCAAAGCACCCGCTCAGATTGCAGCTGGCCTTTAAGACCCCAGTCAGCACACATTTGTAAGTGACAATTTTAAGACGTGATACCCTGACCCAAACTGGAAAGGGCAGGCAGTGTCTGTGACAGCAGCCAGGACTCATCTGCACAGGCAGAGCTCCCACAGCATCTCCAGGAGTGCAACCCCAGCACTGCAAAATCCCAGTAAGCCCCAGGCCACCTAGAGCAGGAGCTGCACAGCAAGGTTATTAAATGCAGACATACTGAGGGGAAGTAAGTCCCCGTGCATGAGCTAACAGGACACCTCTATTTCTGCTGAAAAAGGGCAGTCGGGTGTCACAGCACACCCACCATCCCCAAAGGTCAGGGACTATGGCTAAATTTAGCCTGAGCAGTGACCAAGGAAGGCTCCCATATGCCACCAGAGAAGGGGGAGGTGAAGCCACAAAGAGCAGTCCCAGCAGAACCTGGTTCCCCTGTGGTTTGGCCCTGGCAGGGCACCTACTGCATCCAAACCCCCCTCCTTGATCAAAAAGGCTATGGCAGGTTTCACAAAGCACCCAAGTATAAAAACAATTCACCTAAAAAGTTCAAAACTAGAAGTGACTAGAAAACAAAATAAACAGGAAAATGTCATTCAGGCTTGCTGAAGTGTGGAATCAGAGAGGCTGATTGGGAGCAATCCAGAAGCCATCAAGATCAGGCTGTTCATGCATGGGCCCACACAGCAGCAGAACTAGATCATACTCCAGAGCCGCTGTTACTCCAAATGAAGGCTGGTCCCAGCCGCTGAGAGCGGCACAAGGCATCACAGCAAGGAACTGCAGCAAGGGCAGCTGCTCACAAACAAGGATCACAACATGCAAAGCAACAGAAATCACCACCAACCCCAGAACTCCGTGTACCCCCAGGGATTTCAGAAGGCATTTTCTGATGGGCTGCAGTCCTCCCCAGCCTCATAGCCAGAAACACCCGCACCTCACCCACTGTATGAAGCACCACCAGCCAAGGGGACAGCATTAGGCTCCTTCACCAGAGTCCACCCCTCACTCCACAGCTCTCTGCTGCTTAGGTTTGCACTCAAGATAAAAGCCACCTTCAAGCAGGACAGTCTTTTCCACAGCTCCTGAGGTCATACCAGGCAGAGTGACAACTTCAAAGCAGTGTGGTGTTGGCTCAGAGAGGTGCAGCCTCCTATTTATAGCTTGTATCCGCCCCAGCTCACAGCGATTACCATCTCATCCATGGCTGCTGACATGCCAGCATCTACCTGGCACGTCCCTATAGCACACACTACAGGACTACGGGCTCCTGCCTTTTCACTCACTCTGTGTCACTTGGTGCACATCCAAGGCTGGGATCCTGGTGTCCTGGCCGAAGCACAGCTGGTGATCCAGAGTCATGGGGAGATCCTGCTCCTTCCTACCTGGCACTGGAGGTACTGGCAGCAGTTATCTGATACAGCACCAGTTTTGCCAGAGCCACCTGACACCTGGCTGCGGTGATGGCCCAGACCCACACGGGGCCAGAGGAAGAAAAGCACAGGAGGTCGGATTCTGTAAGCTGCTAAGACTAGTTTAGTGTGACCCAGACAATGATTTTTCACTGGCAGGGTAATTTCCTGCATCCTGGCCAGTGCAACACATGACCATCATGAGCAGCTCCAAGCCACCCGCCGCTGCAACAAAGGAATCATTGACAAGACGCTGCCCCTGGCACGTCCACAGCTGAACTATGCCCAGGAACCAGAGCCAGTTTCTTCTGATTTCCTCTCTGGGACTCAACAGGATGAGCCCGTATCTCTGGTGTCTGGCTGCAGGCAGATCCCTGGGGAAACACACACCTGTGGGCACCCACGTGGGACCAGCAGTCACCACGGGAACGGCCAGGCTCCACAGAGACTCCCAATGCAGTCTGGTCTCTTGGAACACAGAACAGCCCACTCACCCACCCACCACGAGCACTGGGAATTGCTGAACATGCCCTCCCCACACAAGCTGCACACTGGAGCTTCTGCCACCTCTTGCTTTGAGTCACACTGAGCTTTCACAGCCTTCAGTGAACCCTAAAGCATCATCCAACCACAATGATTTATCCAAAACACTTTTGAAAGCTGAAACTACCAGGTGTTGGCTATAAAAGCTCCCAGCAAGGAATATAATCTACTTGTGAGCACTAATTAAAACTACAGGCAATAAAAGCCATCCAAGGCAAAGGCTGAGGAGGTTTTGATGAGGTGTTGGGGATTTTTCCCTTTTGTTCCTGAGACATATACACTGGTTTAATTCTTTCACTGCTCCCAAGGAGCTCAACTGCTCCAAAATGACTGTGGCTTGGTTAATTTATTTTTTCTTCCCCTACAAGCAGCATTTCTCCTCTTGCAGGTGCTGAGGTGCCATCTCTCTGTAAAATAAAAGGCTTCTGGCAGGTTAGACATGACCTCTCTTGCATTGCTGAGGCACAATGAAAAAACCTTGAGCTGAACAAGGTTTTGAGACCAAAGATTCCCAAAGTCTGATGCCAGAGAATTTACACAAAGAGTTCTGCATGCCACAACACTCTTCCCTGACTCACTGAAAATCCTTATTAAGAAATAAGGATTCAGCTGAGTTAGGCTTCTTGACTATTTACTCCTTGCCCCCATACAGAAGCAGTTTCAAACAAGTGAGGAAAAAAAATGAAGCACATGTAAGGCAGCCAGCCCAACTGGAAAAATTCCCTCCCTTTAGCAAAAAGGGAAATAAAAAAATCAAAAACAACCAGAAGACATAGTTATGACATTTTCAGCTCTGTTTTGGAAGAGCCGCAACACGTAAGATGTGATTAGAAATCAAATTCACAGCTGTCAGGCAGCCAGCTACAGTTTGCCCTATTAGGAAATAAAATAACCATATTTGCAGTAATTAAGACTGATGAGAGCAAGTAATGACTGTGAGTATCACAACTGCTCCCTATAAAAGTCCTGACTAATCTACAGGAATGGGTAGCCTACAGCCACCCTCCTCTGCACAGCAATAGTGAGAGCAGGAATTGAGACAATGAGGATGGTATCACCTCAAAACAGATCCCTCAGGAGACTAAAGCCCTGCCATCTCCTAGGTCCCACCCACAAGCAGTCATCCTTTCTCCAAAGGGGCCTGGAACAGTATGATTTCAAGACTTTTAGTTACATAATGCAGTAAATTGCTGCACTTTTGAAAGCTCAGATTGGCAGGACTCCAGCACAGAAGGACAGAGGCTCACATTTATAGAGCACTGCAAATGCCCCAAAGTGTTTCTGGGGCAAAGCCTTTATTGAAGTGGTTCACACCACTCCTTTCTGGGGTCAAAGGAAGAGGGACATTCCCCCAATCCAAGCAGAGGCCCTGCCCAGGCACAACACACCTCTGCCTCTACTCACACATCCCTCCAGCTCAAGGCTTCCCTACAGTGGGTATACACTCGGCGGCATCTGCTGCTCTTTGAGCTCACAAAGCCTTTCCCCTGGAGCAGGGCTCTCAGAGTACCTGGGAACTGAAGCACGGCAGGCAGGGAGCTCAACTCTTGCTCCATGGAGCAGGACAAGCTGAGAGACCCACATCTTTCTCCCACAACCTACCATCAGCCTAGTGCCCACACCGATTTGTGCTGCAGCCAGCAGAGGTTCATCTGGCATCTTAGTAGGTGTGAAATCCACATTGGCTCATCCCAGCCCTGCTGTCTTTGCTTCCTGTTCCTCCTGTGCTCCCCCAGCTTCTGAGATGGACATAGCATTGCCCAGAGAAGGATCTCCACAGCAAAAAGAAGTCCAGGGATGTCCCAGCTATCCAATGGCCATTTGGGCGCCTTGTGCCCTTGTAAGCTGGACCCAGCCTTTGGTCTGGGAATGCCATCAGTGAAACACCTAGGCCAAGAAGGATGGGCACAAAGCTGCCCCTTGCTAGCAGCAGAGATTGCACTCCCTGACGGAGCTCTTCCATCAAACCCCCAGCAGAAAGGGGGATGCTGTTCCCCAGGAGCTCATTCCCATCAATCCAGCCCAAAGAATTAGCAACATCCATCCCCCCAAGCCCAGCTCACACAAGAAGCTCTTCCAGTGCTCAGCACAGGGCCATAAACATCCATGGGACATTTGCCCAACATGGGGAGCTGGCAGACCCCCAGAATCTCTCCTTCTGATCCCTCAAAGTAAACTGAGATCTCTTGCTAGGGAAATGAAGGGGCTGGCAATCACCAGCTGTTCACAGCCAACAACACTCTATAGCTTCAAGTTTGGCCTTTTTCTGGCCTGAAGTGAGATGAAATAGAGATTGTCAGGAGTTGAGACACCACTTTCACCAGTTTTAAGCGGGTTTAGAGCATTATGCACAGAGCTCTAATTCCAGCAAGCACCCACAGCCAGGGTTTAACCTGGCAGCACATGGCCTACGTGACTCCCCAGCACTTCCAAGGGCTCTGCACCAGGACAATAGTCAATTGAGGCCCTGCTCAGCCCCAGCCTTTGCTGCCAGGGTGAGCCAAGGTCAGCAGCACAGGCAGGGCTCACTCAAGGCCAGCAGCCCGCACAGGCAAGCTCAAGGTTTTGGCCAGAAGCAGCTCAGCCCACTCAGTGCCTCTTCCCACCAGGAATGGCCAACGCACTCCCAGACATGCCCCGGTCTGCCGGCCCGGTGAGCCAACAGCGGCACGCAGACAGACAGACGCCATGGGGCACAGCATTGGCAGCTACTCTCCTCCAGCTCCCCCACTGGCAGCACAAGCCTCAGCCCGCAGAGGCACAGATCATCCTGCTCACCCCACCGGGCACAACCACGGTCTTTCCCTGGACTCGCACAATTGGTCTCTCTGGTGGACACAGCCCCTCAGCCCCCAAAATGCTCCCAGCACGGCACAGGGCAAGAAAGGCTGCAAGCTGCCCTGCAAAGTGAGATGTTGGGATGGTTTGCTGGCAGCTTTGAGGGAAGCCAACCAACCAATGAGCGGCTATTTGTGTCCACCAGAGAAGCTCCCATCTGGGGCTGCTGTGCCTGGTTGTTAGCATCAGCAATGCTCAGTAAGGACCGACCATCTTACTGGTGTGAGAAAGCATGAAGTCAAGCTTAAGCAAGCTACCAACAAGACCAAGGGAGGAAGCCTGGCTTATTTTTACACCAGACCCTGGCTGTGGTCATGGTTCTTCTAGAGCCCTCTAGCCCAGTTACAAGAATATTATGTGAAGCAAGCAGCTCTTGCACGTAGTCTGGGCTCACATCAGCTTCAGCCCCTAGAGTCCCCTCTCTAACTGTCTCCCCATCCATAGGGAAAGGGATTCTCATGGCACCAGCTGCCAGCAAAGCCCCTGTCTCAGGAGGGGACAGGGGGTGCTCAAGCCCCTGCACAGAGTTCCCCAGTTCCCTGAGCACAAGTTGTGCTCTGCCAGGACACAGAGTTGATCCTCCCTGCACTAGCGGTGCTCAGGAACGCTCCCAGGACACCCTGTGCCCGCCCAGAAATCCTCAGAATGAGAAAAATGTAGTATGGAATAGCATCGGCATTCTTTCATTAGAGACCCGCAATGCCAGCCAGAGAGAGCTCCGGGTGTCTTGGCAAAGCAGGGGGCTGCAAAATCACAAAAAGTCACAGCGGTTACCATCAAACTGTCTCTTGCCTAAGAGCAGGAGTCTGAATTTTGATCCCAGCCACTGCCACATTATTGGTACCTTCAAGCCCTCAAACCACAGATGAGTAAGCACCAGGATGGAGGTGGGACATGCACACCAAGGACTCAAAAGCACAAGGGTGGAGGTGGGAGAGGAGGTCACACCAAGCACCCAGGAGTACACGGATGGAAATGGGACACTCACACCACAAACCCAGCCCTCAAACCAGGACCAAAGCAGCACTGGGATGGAGGCAGGAGAGGAGGTCACACCGAGGGCCCAGCAGCACTCCGGTGACTGCGGTTTCAGTAATTCACTACAGCCCCACGTGGATTTTCCCTAGCTACAAAACTACTCTGCAGCGGCTCTAAGGATACAGTGAGTCATACCAATACCACTAGTGAGAGGCTCCCACTTTCTTAAGAGTCTGTTATAGGCTGATTCCAGAGGAGGAAATGGGAAAAGCCATAAAAGTGCAACAGTAGATTTGTACTACAGGCCCTAATGAGATGCACCTCCCAAGCCTACGTGCAGCTTTTCAACTCCTCATAAAGGAGATATAAAATGACAGCATTAAAGTCACTGGGTATTTTCCACCTTAGCTGCCAGATAAATCAGGCCAACTGTGCCAAATAGGAGCCAAGAGAAAGCACACGCGACCATTCACACCTTTTCCAGGTAACGCCTCCTGCAAGGGAACAATGTTTCACACCTTTCCAAGGAGCTAGGACAGCCACAGGCACCCCCACAGAGAGATTTGCCATACACGAGCAGAACTTTTTTTCTAGCTGGGAGGTGCTTCACCCCAGAGGTTCATCTAAGACCAAAGAAGTTCCTTCCCGACAAAGGCACTATCAGGAGCTTGGGGGAGTTTCTTTACACCCAGCACACCCCCAGCTGCTCCCTGCCCTGGCCCATTTCTCAGCACCGCTCCTTTCCTTCCAGACACAGCCAAGGAAACCTCAGCGCAAAGACACCCAGGAGAATCCAACAGCGCTAAATTACCTCACTTAGCATGAAAATGGGATGCCTGTGCACCACAAAAAGACTTAAGGCTCACAGAAAGGCACAAAACCAGAATCATTATACCTGCTCCCTTGTGATGCAACTAAGAAAAACCATCTTCTTCCTCAGCAAAAAACCTGAAGCTGGAGAACAGGAGTAACCCTTGTGCAAAAGGTCCACACTTAAAGGGCAGGGTGTGAGCACTCAGGCCATTTACTGTTTCAGAACACAAATTCCACCTCTCCTGCCAAAGATACAATTCAAAATTTCCTTATGATCCTCCTGTTCACACTCATCCCCTTTGCCTGAGTCAGCTTTCAAACCCTCCGGCGTTGTTCACTTTCATGATGCATTTGTGCACCCTTCAGCTGCAGGACTCCTGCCCGACCTGCAACACCCACCCTGGCTGAAGCATTCCAGCAGCATGTCTGGAGCCCAGCCCCGCTAAGCTCCCTGAGCATCTCACCCTGGGGCCAACAAACACCTGCCAGAGGCCACCAGGCTTCAAAAAGAGCAGATCCCAGGACCAGAGCCGGTAGGTGCTGGCTCTAGGAGTGTTCTGACACTTGCTGCCCAGCAAGTGTAAGCTACCAGCAGCCACCACTGAGTTCTAGCAGCCCCAGCTTTCTGCTGCTGGTCATTGCAATGCCTCTCCAGCTGAGTGATCCACACACCAGAGGGGGGATGCATGCCCTAAACACCTATGGGGCCACCAAGACCATACTACCACCTCCTCCATAAGCAAGGCAGAATAGAGCTCTAAAGGCACCTTTCCTGGAGCTGGAGCACGGTTCTGCAGTCTATCCTGCACAGCCAGCAGGGGATCGCGGTGCTGAAGGACTTGGGTGACTCACCCACCTGAGCAGCCTCGAAGGCCCGAGGTCCAGCTCTGAGCACCTGCCAAGAGGAGTCACCTGAAGGCCGGCATGAGCGGCACCGCGATGCAGGGCTCACCCAGATGCTGCAGGCTGCAGGAGTGCTCCCCATGGGGACAGGGGGTACCCCCGTGCACCCCAATACCACAGACCCACTCCCAGGACATGGCTCCCACGCAGCTTCCAGGCCCTCCCTGCCTTTATCAAGAGCCAAACACGCACAGTGATCACCTCCTCCCTGCGCCCCAGAGTTTATCGAGCACCCTCAAACGGTGCGGAGATTCCCCCGCGCGGCCCCATAAACACGCAGGGGAGCGGCCTGAGGGGCCGGGCAGGGGAAACGAGGAGCTCCCCAGGACAGGGAACCCCACCTCGGGGCAACTGGGCTACCCGGGCCCCCCGAGGCCACCACCATCCATCCTCACCGTTCGCCGGGATGAGGAGGCAGGGGAAACCCCACCCCGGGGTGCTACTGCCGGTGAGAGAGGGACGGGGGCGGGCAGGGCACTGAAGGATCCTCACCACGCGGCCATACCAGAGCGGGAACAAAACATGGCTCCCCCCTCAGCTCGGGGGCGGGGGAGCCCGAAGCGGCAGTTCCAACACAGCCAGAAACGCCGGTGTGGAACCAACTGGCCACCGAACAGACGGGCTGCGCGACCGGCCACAGGGGCTGGCCCCCGCCCCAGGACCATCACCGGCTCCGGGACCTCGCAGCCGGGCCGGGAGCTGCGGCCCGGGGGAGCGCGGAGCCGCCAGAGCGCGTGGGGCCCCCAGAGCCAGGGCCTGACCCCGAGTCCCCCCCGCTCGCTCGCTCGCTCGCCCCCTCGCTCGCCCGTCCCGTCGCGCCACGTGTGCCGCCCGCGCCCTACCTGCGGGTACCGCCGCCGCCGAGTGCGGCCGCCCCCGCCCCCGCCGCTATAAGGGCGGAGGGGCGCGGGGGGCGGGAGCGGGGCGTGGCAGGCCGCGCTCCGCCCCCGCGCGCCACGTGCG
>NW_024508102.1:0-118573 GCF_017590135.1 Pyrgilauda ruficollis | reverse complement strand
TGCGCCGCGCGGGCCCCCCCGACCCCTGCCCGCCCTCACGGGCCCCGCGGGCCGGGCCGTGCGCCGCAGCACGTACTGCCCCGGCACGGACCGCCCGGCACGGACCGCCCGGCACGGACCGCCGCGGCCCCACGGGCCCCCGGTGGCGGCGGGACGGGCTTTGGGGCCGAGTGTGCTGGGAGGCCGGCCCGGATGACACTGCCCGGCGCAGCGGCAGCGCGGGACTTCCCTCAACTTGTTCCACGGGGTGACTCGGCGCAGGAGTTCCACTCACTAGGCAGGAACAGAGGATCCCCTTGCCCCTCACTGCCGGGCCCTCATCCCTCCCGGGGGTCCTGGACACGCTCCCGGGAGTCCTGACCCCACTCGTGCGGTCCTGGCCCTGCTCTTGGGCATCCTGGCCCGGCTCCTGGGGGGCCCTGACCCCACTCCTGGGATCCTGGCCCCAGTCCTAGCAGACTTGGTCCTGCCTCTGGTGGTCCTGGACCCCTTCAGGTGCAGAGTGCAGCACAGTGTCTGTATTAAAACACAACAGCCCCTGAAAATCCATTAAAATACATTGCCTGATGATTGTGCTTTTGTGGTCACCACAACATTTCTTAGCGTGCTCCCATAAAGGTAAGGACACACTGCTGGGGGGGCATTTGTGGTGGATCACAGTTATTTCAGCTGGCCCTTTGTACCCAGAGATGTGAAGGAGCACTCACAATTTGGTCCTGCAGGATGGAACAGTCCCAGGCTCTGCATGCCAAACGGTGCGTGGGAGAGGCCCTTGCTGGCAGCACGTTCCCATCCCAAGCAGAGCTCCTCATCTCTGGATGCAAGCCAGCCTGTGGCAGCAGTGTATCCCATGTTCTTCACCCCCTGCATGTCCCAAGTCCTGCCGAAAGGGACTGTTAGCTCGACATGTTTTTCTTTGGTTGCTGTCTCCCAAAGCCTAATGTTGCTACTTGACTTCTGGGTTGCATGTGTAATGCTCTGATTTGCTTCACAGCCAAAAGAAGAGTGGTGTAGTCCAACTGTGAGTCAAGGAAGGGAAAGAAAGGAATAAACAGTGACTCTCCACAGATGGAGACAGAGCAGCCGTGAGGAGGTACCAGCTCTTCCATATCAAAAGAACCACTGCTCCTCCATCACAGCAAGCACGGTCACGGGCGTACTCTGAGCGTGTTGAGGCACTGAATGGACCAGGTGCACTCAATAAAAGGCCAGGGACTACAACCAACTCTTTCACCCACTTCTGAGGTGAGACACCATAACCCAAAGAGTGAGTAGGTGGGAGGATCTCTTGATCCATCTGTTCCTGTGTGACTGAGCAGGGAGAGGCCTGTGCTCTGTTTTGCTTAAACAACAAGATAAATAACAATTCAAAGAGGCAATTTTGGATCAAACTCAAAGTGCCACTTGGCTCTGCTGTTAAGATCCTACCTAGGCTCAAGTGCTCTGCTCTGCTGGGGACAAGCAGTGGGAAGTGCTGTGGTGAATCCCAGGTGGGACATGGTCTTCCAGTTTCCTTTGAGAAGACCCAGTGCTGCTGGGATGAATGAAGCCAGAGAGCATGTCTTTCATCTGGCACTGATGTGCAATGCCCTAGAGTGTGGGTTTTAGAGCAATGTGCAAAACAAGAGGCCAGGGATTTCAGAGCTCAAGTGAGCAGGGAGCTGCCAGAGCAGTGATGGACTGGAAGGGCAGGTGAGAAGCTGCAGGACATCTCTGGTGTTCCTGCTTCTGCTGTTCCTGCTGCTTCTCCATCTTACTGAAAATGGGAAGGAGTCTTTCCTGCTCTGTGTTGCTGCATTTTTGTCTCCTTTAAAAGACGGATTTAATAATAATCCTATTAGGAATTTTTTTCTTGTGAGGAAAACAGGATATTGTTTCAGGATATTGAGCAACAAAGCTGTCCTTGAAAAGCAACACTAAGCAGCCTCGCAGTCCTGTTTCTGACTGCATTTCTGGTGGACACTAATCAAGTTCAGCATCCGGGACAGCCAAACCATTTCATTTCCAGAATGTGAGAGGCCTCAGCAGAGCAGTACAAATTCAGGTTTTCTGTGTTCCACTGTAGACACTAAGGACCTCTAGTAATCTCAAAACATAATCATTAGTTCTGATTTCTCTTGAAATTAATGTCTGTAGCAGATGTAGAAGTCTAGTCCTCATCTGTCATGAATACGCATGTCCTGCTTGATAAGAGAAGTAACAACGTGAGTCCAAATCCAGGAATTCTTGGAAATCTCTTCGGAAAGTCTGTTCTATTGAGATATCCATCCTAATTTCCTGACTAGGCTTTGGAAAAGGGTTTTCTGAGCTTTTGGATTGACATTTCACTTCAACTGGGTTTCCAGGCTCCGAGTTTACCCCATGACAATGGAAGCAGAAGAGAAGGCATCAGATCACTGTCCTTACGGAACGTGCAAGCTCTCCTCCATGGATGATATAGGTACGACATTGTTCAAGGTTGTATTGGTGTAACAGCCTCTGCCATTGTTTAGAAAATAATCTGCCTTAGAAAGAAAGGGCCTGCTAAGATGTTCAAAAGGGCCACTATCGCCATGGAAGACCTGTGTAGTTGTGTTCATTTTTATGCTCATTTAGATCAACACTTTTTGCCCGTCTGGACTCCCATTGCTGCTCTGTTGCCACTGGTTCACACGCGTGTCCCCCAGCGATGCAGACCAGCACTTAACAAGGTTGTGTCTCCCCAAAGATCCCCCTTGGATCCTGACGCTTGTGGCCATGTCAGAGAGACCTGCATTTGCCAGCATGAAGAACCCCATACTTGCTACCTAGTGGCAGTGGAGATAATTCCTTATCAAAATCGGCATTGGGGCACCATGTTACCAGTGAGTGGTGAGACAGACAGTGATTTGGCTTATGAGATGATGTGAGGCTAGCAGAAAGAGGATAATCCCCTGTAGTCTTTATGAGAAGCCCTGACCAAAAGGGACTGCCACCTCACTGTGAGCTCCAGGGGCAGGGGAGCGAGGAGGATGGTGTGGGGTGGTGACAGTCAGAGGCAAGTGGCAGCAAGACAGCTGGTCCTGCTGTTCCAGATGGGAAGAGGGTAACTGTGCCCTGTAGAGAGCTTTGCCTGCTGCATTTGCTTTGACCTGGCTAAGAAAGAGAAGGCTGTGCTGGCTCCAGCTGCATCCTGGCAGCTGCCACTCCTGCTCTTTGCTGCCAGGAGAAGCATCCTTTCCTTGGAGAGCTTGCCTAGAAATAAGTGAATCTTGACCACATGGAGACCACATGACAAAAGCTGAGATGTCACCCTTGCTGTAGTCCTCCCTTGTCCCTTGCACTGTGCCTCTTCCTCATGCTCTGGGGTAAGAGCTCCCTGGTTCTGTTCAATGAGCCCCTCATGCTGCAGCCTGCACAAGCATGTCACCTTTTGCCAAGGAACTTACCTGGCACAAGAAATAGCATCTCTATTCCTCCTGCCCCTCCATTCCTGGGCTAGAGGAAAGTAAGGCTGTTCAGTGTCCTTTTTGCAATACTAATTGAACGCTCTGTGAGGACTCACTCATGAGGGTCTCTACTCTCTCTTTAAGGAGTATGTAGGCTGCTGTCGTTCCCTGATTGCCATCCCATATGTTCCCAGTGCAGTGACTTGTTCTTTCCACATTCTCCTTCCTTCTTTCCCAAGTGCTGGCTGCCTGACTAGCATGTCTTGGCAACACCAGTCCTCACTCAAGCAGGTAACTCATCCTTTAAGGTCTATAGCCAGTGCTGCCAGTGCCTCCAGGCAGGCAGGGAAAGGGGCTGGTGCTTCCTCTGGCATGAGGGGCTTGGTAGGTGAATATCACCCCAGGGAGTGAGAGCCCACTGGAATGGAGCATCATCACAGCGGAGACACAGAGGTGAGGCTGCTGGATGAACACTCAACTGCATCCCAGCCACACTGGGGTCACCCAAACCAGTCTGACCAGCACAAGATCCTGTTCTACTACATACACCAGATGCTGGGATCATCTTCGTCCAAAAGCCTTCTGGCAGAGCTAGGGACCCCTGAGGCAAGAGGCAAGGGTACTCAGTCACTAGTGGGTGTACTTCTTGCTGTGTCCAGCTCTCCCATGGGACCTCCACTGTCCTAGAACATGCTGTTTTAATGACTCTATTCCTGTTCTTGGGGTGGGGAGGAAAAGGTGGGGGCTCAGCAAATAATTTAACCATATCCTGCACCAAATAACTTCACATGTCAATAACACTAGCTCACCTGCATTTCATTCTCTGTTGTATCCCTGCCCAGAGAGGCTGTTTCCCCCTGGTTCCAGCCTGCCCTGCGTGATCCCTGGCTGTCAAAGAGGTTGGTGGCATTCCTAGCCATGTCTCCTCATCTTCAAACAGGGTTCAGCACCTCTCCCTTTCCACACAATGCATCTTTAGAATCAATTTCCACTGCTGATGGGTTTGTTGACTGGGTTGCTTCTAGGAGAATGCTACCTTCAGTTGAGCTCGGGGTAGTATCTCCATGGGGATGAGCTGGAGCTTGGGGCTGTGCTCCAGTTCCGTTTCTCCTTTGCACTATCTATAGCAGCTGTTTTCTTGGAATATTGCACAAAGCCAGGCTTCTCTCTGTAGTACTTGACATTTTTTATCCTGCATCATCTCAGGAGAGCTTGGGGCACTCTTCGAAATCTGAAGAGGAAGGGAAAGGACTGCAGGCAGCCTGAGAGCCAAGAGGTTTGACCAGCTGATCCTGACACCTGTGAAGATGTCTCTTAGTCCCTGACCATGCTGGTCCCACCACCCAATCACACAGGGTTGCCCACAGCACCAGCACATCCCACACTGTGAGCACACAGCCTATTGTGTGCATGTGTAAATACATATTTGTGCTGCTTGTTTCCAAAACCCCTCTTGTTCTGTTCCCAAAGAGCCTGGACTGACAATGTCAGGAAAGCCTCTGTCCCCCTGGCTTTGTTTGACCGTGCTTGTTTGGAGGAAAGATCCCCGGAGAGGAGCTCACTGCTGCTGCGTGCCCTGACACCGGTTTGCTCCTGACGGAGAGTGGGCCCCAGTTCTTAGCAGGGAGCACACCCTGCAGGCTCTGTTCCCTCACAGAGCCCAACCCAGCATCATCTCTGACCCTGGGCAAAAGGGAGCAAGGAGTAGTGCCCATGGCTGGCTCGCTTGGAGATGGTTCTTTCTGAAGTGGTCAGGTACCCTTCCTGCACAAACACAGGCCTAAGTCCAACACCACCAAAGTACACTAACAGCTGGAGGCAGCCCTTGCCCCAGAACAGGTTTTGGGGACTTTGCCTTCTGCTACCACGGAGATGGGATTTCATGCCCTGCCAGCAGAGAAGCTCAGGTCAGGATGCAGGTGGCTTGTCCTTGGGAAGCTGCTGCTTCACTGCCACATGCACCCTCCCACCCCATCCCACTAAGGATGGTCTCCCCACTCTGCCCACCCACCCTACTTGCTCTGCCCATTCTGCAGGTCATCACAGAATCATAGAATCATAGAAACATGCAGGTTGGAAGGGACCTTACAAATCGTTTCATTCCACCTCCCCACAGCAGGCAGAGATGCCACACACTAGATCAGGCCCCACTCCTCTCTCTCTGAAATAGTGTTGTCCATAGAGGTGACCAGAAAGCAGGTTGTTTTGGGGAAAAAAATGTATTTACAGAGCCCAAATTCTACCTTCCAAGTCAACGTTACTGAAGATAAGGTTTGGACGCTGTGAAGTGTCCATCAAAACTAGCTCGCACCAGCAAATTCAGTCCCACCTTCTCCACGTGCTGTTTTGTGTTGGGATTGCACGCACTCTGGTGAGCTCTGACTGAGCTCAATAGGCAGGAGGAGTTACATAAAGCAATTTAATTAGTCTTTTGTGCAAGCCAGAACTTCTTCAATTGGGCAGGTACCCCATGAACTGACTTTTGACCCATTGTGGCAGCACAACCACCCATGGCTGAACAGTTACATAGGCACAGGGGGGTGCATCGTGCCGGCTCCAAAAACCCTCAGCAGAAAATAGTTGCAATAGCCCCAGTTACAAATACCTGATCTTCCATAACCAGAGAATTGGGTTAAATGTGCCTAATAAGCTCATTCTAAACTGCCATTACTGCTCTAATAATAGCTGATAAACCAGTCATTTGTGGGACAACAAACATTTCTGTTATTCCCCAAGCCCAGCTTGGGGATAGGATAAATAAAGCCAGCTCTTGTTTTAAAGCAGGAGGTCACGCTTCCTCTTAGGATAAAGGCACTGCTACCCTTTCCCTGGTTTACAGGCTTAAAGGAACAAAATTGAGTGATACAAAATGTCAAAGAAAGTTAGATTTTTGCGCAGGAACAGTTAAAGACAAGTCAGACAGACTGGCACTGAGCTCCCTCCACATGTGTGTTTAGCAGATAATTTGTTATCATCCCAGTTCAAAGTTAACCTGCTGGAAAGCTGCTGCGGGAGAGTTGGCTGATCTGCAGTGTTTCAGATTTCCATGTTTCAGCTGGGCACAAACAAAAAAAAACTCAAAAAGCTTGTTTTTGATTAAGCCTGTTGCTGACGGGTACAAATACTTACTTTCTAGGTGGAAGTTCATTAGGGCACAAGCACCAAACGTGATTAATCACACAGTGCCCAGTGCCATGGCTTGGGTGGTGGCAACTCTCGATGCTGCCCTGTGATTTTCACTTCCCTGTCCTGAGCTGGAGGGATGAGGGAGGAGGAGGATGTTGACAGAGTTTCCTTACACCCTCTGTCTTTGGGGATTCAGCCCAGGTGAGCCAAAGTCTCAGACCCCTGCACCGGCCACCCTCCTCTCCGAGCAGCACCGTGAGTCCCCCTGAGTCCCCATTTGGCTCCAAATGCCCCAGTGCAGGGATTCAGGGACTCCTTCAGCTCCACCTTGCTGGGCCTGTGGCAGGAAGCTGTGGTCAAGGCTGTCTGTCTGCCCCAGCTCATCTGCTATTCTTACCTTGCGGGGGTGAGCTGTGTTTTCACTGTCTCAGAGATGGGATTTGCCTGTTATGCTTTGGAAAAGCAGCCAACTGTGGAGCAGGGAGCGGGAGGGGAGGCACGTGGTCTGGGATCACAGCAGATATTTGTCATAGGGCTAGCGGCAGCTGCAGACCTCGCTTCCAGGTCTCCTGCAGCATCCCAGCCCCCTTTGCCTTGTGGAAAGGCCTGACCATGCTCCTCTAGGGTACCCAGGATGCCCAGAATGATCAGGTCTCCCAGGATGCAGAATTTCGCTCTAAGTGTCTGAGCTCTGTCAGAACCAGCCCAGCACCTCTGCTGTGTTCCAAGCTGCATGGCTGCCTCTTGCCTCTGCCCCAGGAGCCCATGCTGGGGGCAAGAACCTCAGCCCCAGCACCGCCAGGGCAAGAATGGCCTTGCTGCCACCTGCCAGTGTTCCTCCTGCATCTGGGGGCTCAGCTCTCTGCCACAAAGCCATGGCACCCTGTCCCAGCCTCTTGTGTGTCTTGGAAAATCCCAGGTCCCAGCCATCACCAGCCACCCTTGACTAAATGACCCCTCCTCTGCAGTCTGTTCTCAGATCAAGCCTCAGCAAACGTACATGCCAGGCAGGTCCTCATGTGTCACCAGCCATGGGCCCAATAGGGCTGCATGTGCATGTGGCTGTGTAATGCCATAACGAGATTATACTGCGACATGACTGTTGTGAAATAATCCACAGTATCATTCAGTAAATCCCAGGATCCAATTACCTTTCCACATGACACCCCTTCCTGGGCATGGGGAGGCCAAGGGGCTGCAGCCTAGTGCCCTGCCCTTCCAACAGCCTCCTGCTCAGCTCCTCCACCCCCCTGCACCTCTCTGACTCCTTGTCATTTAGGATTATCAAAGTTTGTGTTTCTCTGCAGGAGCCCTGACCCTCTGCCAGGCTCTGCTGCATTTTCACAGCTGCCTGTTTGCTCCTCTGCACCGCACTGCCCCCCTGCCCAGCCAGCCCCAGCTCCCTCACCATCCCAGCAGCACCCGTCCCGGCTGAGCTGCTGCTCAGCTGGCTCAGGCAGCAATCCCAGCCTGCCCGGGGTGGGGCAAAGGGCCAGTCTGGCTGGTCGCGGGCCCACAGTGTGCGGGAGTGCTAGGCGCACTGCGGTGTTGAACCCGGAGAGCTCCGGCGTGCACCCTGCCTCCCACAGCAGCAGTGTTGTTTGCAAACATTGTTTTTCCAGGTCATTTTCCTTGTCCTGGCAGAGCTGCTCCCGGGAGCCAGAAGATCCCTTTCTGTGAGAATAAAGCCCAGGGCACAGGTACAGCCACACTCGGCGGCCCAGCAGCAGTGCCAGGGCACGCACGATGCCCCGCGGCCGGCTCGGCGCGCTCCGCTGCGGGCGCTACGGTCGCTCCTGGCCCTGGCAGGTGTTCAGACACCAGCACTGTTGCCAAGTCAGGCAGGGAGTGTGGCCAGCTGCAAATTTCAGCTTCACTTTTGGAGCCTTTGAATCACTGGCCAGCCGCCAGGGTTGTTATTTGTTAGTCTAAGTATTTTTTTCCCAAGTGAATTTCAAGCTGGTCAGAGGAGCCAGGCCGAGGAACTTGGCAGAGGGGCCTTCGGTGTCCTCAGTGCAGGGGGAGTGAGAGTGCAGGCAGGATACTGTGGAGTGCTCTGCCCTGCCCAAGAGACCCCAGGCAGCAGGACAGCGGGCTGCACCAGTGCTGGCAGAGCCTTCACACCAGGAAATCTTTAGTTTCACTTCCCTCAAGGGGGAACTCAGACAAAACGCACACAGGGCGGAATCCATGGACCAGCCTGCTTGGTACAGAGTCTGCACCTCTGTACATCCTTAATGTTGCATGGGTTTCAGTGAGGTTTCATAAGCTGTGACCCCAGGTGTGGATCCCTGGGGTGAGCAGGGGATTAATGTCACCCATTTCTTTCTGAAGAAAACCAGAATCCCAGCTGAGCCAGAGCTGAGGCCATACTGAGGCTGGGGCTGTGTCCCATCTGGATACCAGAGCCCAGGAACTCTAACTCTGGCCCTGCTCTCTACTGCTGTGCTGTCCATCCACTCTCTGGCTTGGGGGGCTGCACTGAGCTGCAGCTTTGCGCATGGCCAGCTTGCACTTGCTTGTGCTTGCAGGCAGCTTGCTGGGAAAGGCACCTGGCTCCCACACCTATTCATTTGAAGGTTTGGGCAGAGTTTACAAGGAGCTCATACTTATTGTGGTGGCCCTGGGTTCCAGGGAGAGCCACCACAGCACCTGTGAGCTGCCCCAGTAGCAGCAGCCCTGGCTTCCAAGGCTGTGAGAGGAGAGACAGGAAACAAAACAAAACAGGGGCAATTTGCAGGGGGAAGAAATTGCTTTTCTACCCTGGAAACCTGAGCCTCTGGCTTCCAGAGATTGGGAAACAAAGACTTTGGGAGGGAAGGGCTGGCAGGTCCTTGGGAGAGCAGAGAGCCATGGGGCAGGGAGCTGTGGGACAGGAAACTGGGGCAGGGAGCCATGGGGACAGCGATGAGACTGTGGCCCGAGGGAAGTGCCAGCAGGAGGGAGCTTGCCGGGATCTGGCAGGGACAGCGCACAGGCAATTAGAGCGTGTCCTGTCATTCCCCCCACACTTCCCATCGTCCCATCACCTTTCCAGCCATTGTTTGGCAGCCCCAGGGCTGAGGCACAGCATGGAGAGAGGCTGTCTTTTCTCCCTTCCAGCCCCTCCACCTCTGCTCCCACGCCACCACCTTGCAGGCGATGTCTGAGCCGTACCACCAGGCCACATGCCACCAGCTCCTCAGGAGTGTGGGTCTGGGGCACCCTGTGCTCTTTCCTGCCCCAACACCCCACCACTGTGGGGAGCAGCAGCTGGCTTGTCCCAGGACAGTGTGCCACAACCAGCACCTCCCCAGGAGCCAGTCCGTGGCCAGAAGCAGGGCCAGGATCCAGCTCCACACAGCCTGAGATACCCACAGCAGTTAGATGGGCTCCGTGGGCCTCTGGGTTTAGATGGATAAATCTTCCACGATCCCATCTCCAGGCAAAGCCATTTCTGTCATGTTGCCTCATTCTCCTGACATTACCATGATGGATTTTGTAAGAGACCTTTCTGCCAAATTGTCTGAGTGTCTTTTCTGTGGCTCAGCAGTGGCCACTTGCTGGCCACCGCAGCCACATCAACCTGTCTCTTCCTAAGGCAATCCCAGCCCACCTGATGGCACATTGAAAGGCTGTTCCTGCCAATAGAGTGGGAAAATGTCAGTGCCCACCCAGTACATGGCACAGTGGCCTGCAGCTCTGTGCTGGGGGGACACTCTAGACTCCTGGAGATCCCTCTGTGTGCAGGGACCCTGCTGGCATTTCCCAGCACAGAGCTGGCAGCCCATGAAGCCTCACAGACAGCACAGGGGGCATGTGGGAGCCCCCAGCGCCACAGCTGCAAGTCCCACATGAGCCTGAAAGATTAATGACCTTTTTCCAGTGTTTGCTTTAGGCAGACGCTCGTGCTCCAGGGCTTTGCTCAGATAACAGTCTGGTATGAGAATAAGCTCCCCTGGTGAGGTGCAATTTAGAGAACTTGAATAGGGGCTACAAAACTAGTTGCAAATAAAGAGATTAAGATCAGTATTTGTCCTTTTCTTTTCCTTTTTCCTTCCTAGTAGAGCAAAAATATTCCTGTTTATTGCTATAAACCCTTGGGGGCTGTGTGGTAAACTCCCAGTGGGAATTACTGTCTCAAGAGATCAGAGATCCTGAGAACATCCCCTTGCCAAATTTACAGTTATCATTAGTTTTAATTAGCCTTGTTTATCTCTCCCTGCAGTGGTATTTGGGGAACTAGCTCAGGTCAAACATGGGGCAGTTCCCTTATTGTTACCAGATATCCAAAATCTCCCTTCAGGCCACACCAAACTGTCACAATGCGAACACCTTCTTCAGGCCTCTCCTGCAGCCTGGCTCTGGGCTCCTGCATGTCTGGGAGGAGGAGTAAATGGGAAAAGGTCGGGAGAGGAGGAGACCCTGTTATCCCACTCCCAGCAGAGCCCCCACAGCCCTCAGCCACCCCAGCTGCTCAGCTGCAACGCCTGTGCACTCACACCCTCCCTGCTCTATATTCTTCCTAAGAAAATAAAGCATCACTGTCCTATTAATTATGTGAGTTCTGGAGCAATATTTTTCCCAGAGTCACCTACTGGTTCACGTATTCGTTTTCCAGGCAGCTTAGCCAGTAGCCTGGCAACACGGTGACCTTATGCTCTGTTCAGCTTTGAGCATTTTATTAGCCACACTGGACTCTCTCCACTGCTCCATATTGCTGAGCCCCTCATTAGTACAATTAATAAGCCGCTGCTGTCAATTCAATCAAATGCCAGGCTCGACAGCAGGAGAAAGCTTTGGCAGATCAAGTAGGGGAGATTCTGGGTAGCACTGGGAAATTGTAGGAAACCTTTCATCTCCCCCAAGGAGCCGAACAAGAATGGAATTGTGGGATTGGGATTCTCTCAGGTCATGTTTATTTATTGCTGGCTCGTTAGTATAATAAATCAGGTCCCCTGTCACTTTGAATGAACTCATAGGTTTGCTGGAAGGAACTTGGCAGAACACCTTGATATTATTAGTGATGGTGTGGACAAAGCCCCCTGAAAGGCGAGGCCCTGGCTGGGGTGCACGGGCACCTCACACGCACCCACTCAACCTCGCACCCCACCAGGGACTGGCGCGGTCATGCCAGGGGACCGGGATTGTCTTGGGACACCCCACACAGCATGTCCCAGGTACTCAATAGTCACAGGAATGGGTGATTCTCCCTGCTCCTGTGCTTGCTTCAGGAGACGTGCATGGTGGGAGACATCCCCGTCTTGGCTCGACGTGTGTTGCCAGTGAGGAGCACCGGGCAGACGGTGTGGGCGACATTCTGCACTGACACTCACGTGGATCAGGCACATGTGACAGCGATTTGCCTTTCACACCTCTCTGTGTCCTGCCAGACTTTGTCCTGGCTCTGACGTCGGTGTGCTCTTTGGATCCCATGCTGGCTCCAGGAGCTCCTGCCACAGCAGTGCTGGGAGTTGCTGCAGGGCAGACGGGTGGCAGGCGAAGGCCTCGTGCTCACACTGGTGCTCACTTGCTGCACCAGTGTGGCTGTGGCTCCTGAGCCTGATCCCTGTGTCCTCTGAGTGGGACCTACCAGCAGCAAGAGACCAGGAGGTGGCTTTTGCATTTCATCTCTCCCTGAAGTGGGCACACCCAGTGATCTACCAGAGATGCTGGACAGGTCACAGTCTCCTTGCCTTGATCTGGTGCTTTTCCACACCTGAGAAGGGGATGTGCAGGTCGGTTCCCGCTTTGAAAATAATACTGAGTGACAACAAGGAAGAGCTGTGATTGGTGTCATAGTCTGAGTGCCCCAACAGAGCAGCATCACAAGTGTATGTCCCAAAACCCTTCCTTAAATAAGTTCCCCAGGAAATCCTTTGATCTGGTCTGACGGTGAGAACATAAATTTGAGTATAGCTTAAAGGTTACAAAATAACCATTCTGTTTTATTGTTTAATATAAAATGGTGTTTAGTCTCCCATATGTGATAAATATTAAACTGTTCCTAATTTTCTTTTCATAGACCTTCTCTATGAAGATATTCACCTTTCACTGCAAGTTAATTCTATCATTCTTGAACTGGACCTGCACCACCTTTGAAATGCAGGGATTCCCAAATCAGCTGTGTGCTGTTGAAGCATGCCCCATCTCCATCCCACCCTGTTCCTATTCCATAAGAGCCTGGGAAGTTCCTGGGGCCATGCTCCTGCTCGTTAGCTCTCTTGACTCCAGCTGACTTATAAATGTTAAAGGAAACAAAACAAACTGCTGGGAGGGAGAGGAAGGGCTGTAGGTGTTGGCCACATGTCAGTGGAGCCAAGCCAGACTCCAGCTGAAGATGCTATTGTGTTGCAGTGATTTCCCTGGAAAAACAGGCCTGGAGATCTCCTTACTGTTCCTGGGAAGCACTTGATGACCGGGAGGGTGTGGATTCGGGGCACCCGGAAGGCTGTGGGGGTGCTGGGGGCTTTTGACAATGTTGTGAATGTGACCATGAGCAGACATGACTACAAACCTGCAGGACTGGACGAGGCACCAGTGCTCAGCTCCAGCACACATGGCTGCAAATGCCAAGGCTCGGCTCTGGTTCCCAGACAGAGAGTGGGTGTCTGCAAAGACATGCAGGTGCTGCACTTCGAGAGGTCTGGGACACAGGCACAGCAGCTCCTCGGCTGCTGCTCATCAGCAGCTGCAGATTGGTGGTCCATCGGCCACCCAACCCCTAGACTGGGAACCAGGAAGGAGATTGTGGCAATGGGGGTGTCTCCCATGTGTGCTCCAAGCAAGACCTGTCAGCCCTGGCCAGGCCTATGGCTACTGCTCTTTGGGTTTTGTCACCCCTTGGTGACTTGCCCCTTGGGCAAAGTTCAGAGTTCCCTCTGGTTTGTTGCCAGAGTGGATGTGAGAAGGTTAGTGTCCTGCTCTTGGAGCAGATGCACAGCAGACTGCTGCATCCCGGGGGTGTCCAGGGCAGGCAGCCGTGCCAGCAGCCCCCTGGCACTCATCCCTTCCTCCCAGGAAGTGCACTGGCCTAGATACTGGGGCCATGGGCAGACACAGCCAGGATCACCAATTTGCATCCCATCCCTCAGGGCTCTGGGACGGTGCAGACGCCCTGGGAATGGACTGGAGGAGACAGGAACATTCCAAGAACCCCAGCCAGAGCTCAGCCATCTCTGGGCCATGAGGAGGGTCTGTGAGTGATGGAGTTCTCCCCACAGTGCCAGCCCTCTCCAAAGCTTCACAGCAAATCACTTCAATCTTTTTAAACGTCTGGCTTAATCAGCATCCCATGCATCTCCAGTCATGGCCCACACGCAGCATGGTACATGGGAAGCTGTCTGGGGACACAATGCTGCCCCTCTCCTGCACCACAGGGAAACCTCCTGCATCCGTCCCCCCTGGACAGTCCATAAATGCCCCCTCCCTCCTTATCTTTCCCTGAGCAGCAGGGGTCTTGGCATCTCCTTAGCCCCTGTTTCCTCTTCCAGCTCCTGTTGACATACTGGCCCTGGGAGAACAATGG
The DNA here is from genome assembly GCF_017590135.1 of Pyrgilauda ruficollis. Classification (NCBI taxonomy): domain Eukaryota; kingdom Metazoa; phylum Chordata; class Aves; order Passeriformes; family Passeridae; genus Pyrgilauda; species Pyrgilauda ruficollis. Next base: position 104,533 of record NW_024508102.1, on the reverse strand, counting down.
GGCCGAGGGCAGCAGAGAGACAACCTGTCTGTTCCTCTGGCTGTCCACTCATTTTCCTGGGCACAGCTGGGCCACAGGGACCTGCAGCACAGCTGATGAAGTGGCAGCACCAGGGAGAAGCTGGGGCAGGGTGACCCCACAGGGGGGCCACAGCCTGAGCAGTCTGGCACTGCCCCATCCCAGCACCGCAGCACTGGGCATCCCACAGCATAAGGCCACCCTGCACTGCCTGGATGCTGGTGGAGATGTCCCAGTGAGGAAAGGAATGCAGAGGTACCTCTGTGCTGATGAGAACAGGGCTGAGAGGGCAACAGTGGCAGATAGAAAAGTGTCTGGTCACGGATTTGGGGGAGAGAAGACTTTTTATTGTGAGTTATTGGCCAGGCTGGCATCCTCTGCCCTCCAGCAGTGTCATTGGCACAAAGATATTAAATAAAGAGCTCGTTTCAGGCCGTGCTTGTCAAGGCCAGCAGGTTTAAAAACCTCCCTGAATTTCCAGCCTGCGAGGAGCAGGGAAGTAAGCTCAGCCTTATCTGGAGGGAGTGCTGGTCAGGAAGAAAACTGTGTGCTCCTGAGGAGCGGCTGGACGCCCAGCCGGAGGTGCGGCAGATACCGTTCAGCCAAGGTCAGAGTCCCGCTCCGAACCAGCCGCCGACAGTCCCGAGGGCGGCGTGGAGGGAGCAGACGCGAGGGGCTGGGAGCCCAGCGCCTGGCAGCACCTCTGGCAGCCCCCGCACCTCTCAGCACCCTGCGGCACCCCCAGCCCGCAGCCGGCAGCGCTTGGCTCAGCACCCCGAGGCCACCCAGGCTCCTCTGCTGGGGCTCGTGTGCCATCCAGTGGCGAAGGCTCAGCTCCAGCACAGCCTGAGCCTTCCCACGCTGCCGCTCAGCGCCGCGAAGGAGAGAACCATGCTGGGCTGGAGCCTGGAAAGCATCTCGCCGGGGAGAACCCACTGTGGAGGCTGCAGACAGCAGTGGGATGCGCTGTCTCCACTGCCACCCAGCCGGGGAGGCATGTCCGGGCCAACGATGCTCCTGGCAGGGGCGGGGGGCTCCTGCTGCTGTAGCAGGACCCCAGGCTTCCCCTGAAATGCTCAAGGAAGCAGTCCAGGTGCTGGGAGGGGACAGTGGCCCCAGGGGGATGAGCCGGGCTGGGCTGCAGCAAAGCCTCCTGCACCTTCCCGAGGGATCCAGCATCGACCTGTGCAGGGGAGCGGGGAGACTCCTCATCGCAGGGAGATGTTCAAGTCCTTCCATGGCAAGCCCCTGACCACTCCATCTGTCTTGTCCCAGCCAGGGACAGCAAGGGGATCGAGGGCCTCCTCCATTTTAAACCACAGTGACACTGATGGCTGGGCTGGAATTGCCTCCAGCAGGGTTGTTTCAGCTGTACCCTCGGGCGTGCCACAGCTACCTGCTCTGCAAGGCTCGCTCCCACTCTGGCACGGTCAGCAGGACTGGGCTTTGAAACACCTGTGGGCAATCCTGGGCACACAGGAGGTGATCTGTGTACAGCACTAGCCCTAACCCAAATAGATTCCAGAGGCATCGTCCCAGAGGACCCTCAGAGGGATGTCACATCTAAATGGATACTGTGGGCAGCTGCAAAGATCTTGGAGCTGTGCCGGACTGGGACTGGCAGAGGGAGCAGGAGAGAGAGTTCTAAGGGAATTGCCTGAGAAGGCAGGGCCCCCAGCAGTGGCAGTTGTAGCTTGGTGAATCACAGCAGGCTCCTTTCTGCTCCAAGATGTTAGGAGCAGCTAAGCAATTAAGACTGGCTTCTATTAAAATGCAAATTTCTGCTGCCATGGCAATAATCTTCTAAATGCAAATTGCATTGGGAACTATTGTTGGAGAGACACCTGTGCTGGGCCCTGGATTTTGTCTGTGCAGATTCTCCCCACTGAGTGAGCTCTCCTGAGCCTGTGGCAGCCGGGGGCAGCACTGCCAGTGCCCACCCTCATGCAGGCAGCAGATTCCCACCTGGCCTCTTCCCTGTCCTTGCTCAGCCCTTTTTGCACAGGTAATAAAGAATTACCTTTGAGTAATTCTGAGTTGGAAGGGACTCACAAGGATCATCGAGTCCAACTCCAAGCCCTGAACAGGACACCCCAAAATCCCACCCTCTGCCTGAGAGCATTGTCCAAACACTCCTGGAGCTCTGGCAGCCTTGGGGCCATGACCATTCCCTGGAGAGCCTGTTCAGTGACCGACCACCCTCTGGAGGAAAGGGGGCACACAGTACTGGGCACACGGCCAGTACTGGTCTGTGCCCAGGTGTTGGTAGCCAGGCTGGGTGCTGGCGATGCTGGTGTGATCCAGGTGAAGCCCTGCAGGTCTGTTTGCCCTCATGCTGGCAGCGGGAGCACAGACCCAGGCCATGGTGCCAGTGGAGCCGCACAGCCTTGGGGACACCTGTGAGGTGTCTGCGAGGGGACACCTCAGCACAGGTGCGCTGCGCCCACAGCCCCGGGAGAGCGTGACACCCTCGCGGCAGCACGTAGTTCGTGGGGAAACAGAATGGGTCCGCTAGGAAGGGACAACAGAGGGTGATCTGCCCCTCCCTGCAAGCACCGGCACTCACAGACAGGCGTGCCGCTGAGGCGGACGGAGCGAAGGCCCCGAGAGCTCCGACCGCCCGCGGCACCTGAGGCGGCCCCGCCGGCCCCGCCCCTCGCGCCTTCCGGCGGAAGCCCTGCTGGGAGGGGCTTGTGGTGGCACCGCCCACTCCGTCCCCGCGCCTGCGTGCCCCGCCCCGAGGGCCCAGTCGGGAGCGCTGGGCGGGGCCTGAGGTGGCGCCTCGCTGCCTGGCCCCGCCCAGCCCGGGTCGGTAAATCAGCAGGAAGGCAGCAAGGGGCGGGGCTTGTGCTGGCCCTGCCCCTCGCCGCCTGCGCGCTGCGGTGGCTCCGGGCGGGGCGGCCGGGCCGGGCCGGGGCTGATCGGCGCTTCCCCTCCCGGTGCAGGGCTGCGAAGAGGCGCCCTGCGCCGCGCCCTGCTCGTGCCGCCGCGGCCTGCTGGACTGCAGCCGGCAGCGCCTGCCCAGCGGGCCCGGCCCGCGGAGGATTCCGCCGCTGCCCGCCGGCACCACGGGGCTGTGAGTGAGCGCGGCGGGGCGGGACGGGCGGTGGGCCGTGCGCAGGTCTCGGCCTGGCGGGACGGGCCCGGGGCCCGGCGGCGGGGCGGTGCGAGGCCCGGGCTGAGGGGCCGGCAGGGCTCGGGGCTCGGCGTCCTTGTCTCGCTCTTTAGCTCTCTGGCAGGAGGGTGCAGCCAGGTGCGGGTCGGGCTCTCTTCCCGGGTAACAAGCGTTAAGACAAGAGGACATAGTCTTCAGCTGTGCCAGGGGAGGTTCAAGCTCGGCATCGGGAGGAATTTCTTCACAGAAAGGGTGATGGGCGTTGGAAGGGGCTGCCTAGGGAGGTGGTGGAGTGCCATCCCCTGGCGGTGTTCGGGGAACGGCTGGACGTGGCACTCAGTGCCGTGGTGTGATTGACAAGGTGGCGTTTGGTCATAGCTTGGATTTAATGATCTTGGAGGTGTTTTCCAACCTAATTGATTCTGTGGTTTTGTCCGCGGGATGTTCTCACGGAGCCCGCTGCGGGCAGGGCGGTCCCGGCAGTGATGCCCCAGGGTGGGAGGCAGCTCTGAGGTCTCTGGAGTCTCAGCTGAGCGGGGTGGAGGGGCAGAATCGTTCCCTCCTTTGCTGCTCATGCTGGGGGATCAGCCCAGGGCTCAGGCGGGTGTTCTGGGCTGCAGATGCACGTTTCTGTTGAGCTTCTCATCCTCCAACATCCCCAAGTCCTCCCCAGAGCTGCTCTCAATCCATTCTGTGTCTATCCTCTGTTGTGGCTTTCAGGATTTTGGCACATGAAGCACGGGTGATGTTTTTTCTTCACTAGTACTACTCTAGCAGTTCTGAATCTAAATGAGCTATAATGTATACCAGCTGTTTAAAATTAATCAAAGCCTAATTTTTCTCACAGGATCAAGTCCCTCATATGCTTTTCCCTATTAGTTCTGTGATACCATTTCAGCTGGCACTGAGGACTAAAAATTCTTTTTTCCTAATTCTCAAATTACTTGCAGGTGGTGCTTCCAGTGTCTGTGTGTGCAGCTTGGTTTTATTTTCACTTTTTGTTTTTAATAAAGCCAGAAGAGCAGAACTTGGTTTTCATGATGGAAGTACTCAGGCAACTAACTTCATTTTTCCTATGAATTTATATATATTTTGTGGCTAACCTGGTGGGTGATGAAAAGCGTTGTGAAGTTAGGGATTTAGGAAATTTTTTTTTTTTGTATGTCTGCCCCTTAACATTAGTTTCTTTAGAGCAAGGAATGCCCGCCCTGTGTGTGGGGGCAAAGAGAAGCACAATGCTGGTGGTCGCTGCCTCTAGTCCCGTAGTGGTAGGTATGTTTATATATCCTGGTAAGCAGAGAGACGATGAATAGAAGTAGTTCAGGTATCAGTTAATTAGCTCAGTGAGTTCCGTTCACAGTAGATTTTTTGGGTGAGCTCAACTGGCTGCCTGCATTCTGCATCACCACCTCTACAATGCCACAGTATGCTCAGCCTGGCTGAATTAGGATCATTCTTCATCAGCCATAATCGGTTTGGTATGTGTGTTCTGTTTTATTTACTTAAGAGATGAGTACCACTTAGGCTCAAAATGAATGTTTAGATGATGTTATATACAATACCAGATGAATCTCTAAAATACAAATTTTGCATGTTTGCTCTGTATTCTGCACAGCTTGGGCCTCCCAATTGCAAAGGCTGCGTAAAGGGTGGGTTCTTTGGTGTTGGCTTTTCCAGAACAAGGGAATGGCATCTTGTTCTCCAGAATAGCAGGAATCTTAGCTCTGTGAATGATCTCTAAACACAGAAAATCAGCCAATGTATTTCATTCTGTATTTTGTGATCAGTTGGTCTGTTTGAAAAAGAAAACCATCAGTAAAAGAATGTAGATATAAATAATGTTAGAATCACTATAAATATCAACTCTACCCAACTCCTTGAAAGAGGACTTATTGTAATGAAAACTTTGTTGTAGTCCAAATCTGAGTAATAATAGAAAAATACTTCCCTGTGGTTTCTGAATTAAAATCTTAATTTCTAACTCAGTAATTAGGCAGTAGGCTTTGCAGGGCGGGGGGGATAGCTGGATGTTAGCACATCCTCATCACCCAGGCCCCATGGCTGTCAGTGATTAGGAGGAATTTGGAGGAATTCAGTGTCCCAAATAATCTTAACTTTTGGTCAGTCCTGCAGTAGTTAGGCAGGTGGACTAGAAGGTTGTTGTAGGTTCCCTACCCAGCTAACATATTCTATTATAGTTTTTCTGAAAGCCTTATAAAAATCAAGTTTCAGTTTTCTGTGTGTATTAATCTTGCTTCCAAGATCTATGTCAGTGCCCGCTAGCTGTGCCTGACACACAGGTTGGTCTGGCTCAGAACCCATGGCCTGGTTTTGCTCATTAGTGGAGTATCTGCACACCTTGAGGGGTGCATTGTTATCTTCCATGTCCGTTGTCTCCTTCTTCTGCCTGTTGTGCACTGGTTCTTTGGAAACAGCATGGCTTAGTACTTCCTGCTCTGGTTAAACTCTGCTCCAAGATTAGACTGCCAGCACTGGCTGGCTGCCTGCATGTTTGAAAAATTCAGGAAAGTCTACTGTTGGGGTTTGGGATCATATCTCCCTCCACCTGTCTGTGCCAGGCTCCTGTGATGCCCAGAGGCTGGGGCTGAGAGGGGTTCAGGGGAGTGTGGGCAGCTGCAGAGACTGTCTTGAGCATTCAGCCCTCTGAGGTGGGAAGCCTGCTGAGGAGCAGCTCATGCTTGGTTGTTTTTGTGTTTTTGCTAGTGTTTAGGGCTGGCTTAATTACCACATGTACTGAGGAAGCAGAGCTGCAGAATAGTTCTGCAGCTGGCTGCAGTTTTTCTCCTCTCCAGGTTCTCTTGATTTTTTTTTTTTAAATTGTTTCCAAACCCACACTGCTCTATCTGTATAATTTGCATCTTGGTGTAATTAAAAGAATACATTATAGTTTTTCTCCTTTCCAGGTTCTCTTGATTTTTTTTTTTTTTAATTGTTTCCAAACCTACACTGCTCTATCTGTATAATTTGCATCTTGGTGTAATTAAAAGAATACATTAACAACTGCCTGACTTGCCATGACACCCAGGATTTTAATAATTCAGCAGAATCTTTACACTGAACCTGAGTGAAAGTTAACAACTATAATATACTGTAATCCGTCAATTGTCAGTCCATTTTGTCTTTTAGTAGGTTGTGGTCTTACAGATCAAAAATAGTCTGCCAGAGCTCAAGGAGCGTTTGGACAATGCTCTCAGGCATGTGGTGGAATTTTGGGGTTGACGTGTTCTGGGCCAGGAATTGAACTTAATGATTTTTGTAGGATCAAGTTTGGCCCTCGGTGTATTTGGAGTCAAGCACAGGCCCAAAGCTATTGCAGGAACAAAGGAGTTTGTGGATGCTGTGGCTTGTCCAAACCTGGCTGTCAATGGAAATATTTTTAATTATACTCATTCGCATTTTAATATTAATTTTAACAAATACAGTTTTGGTTGCAAAGTGTGATTTTTGTCTCCTGCATCAGCATAGCTGCTGCCTGCCTGATAATCTTAAAACTAACTGTAATAAATACATACAATGCTACTGCAGCAATGATGAAACGATCAGTGATACAGGACCTTACCAGAAGAGCTCATAGGGAGGGGAACAGCTTTGCTGAAAATAGCTTGTTATAGCTCTCTCCTTGACATCAGAATTGGACACGGGGAGGGAAGCATGATGCCTTGCTGCTAGGCTAGAACAACTAGCTGGCATAGAACATTTTGAGCTAGAAGAGATGCAAAAGAATCATCGAGTCCAACTCTTGGCCCTGCATAGGACACTGCAGAATCCCACCCTATCCCCAAGAGCTTTGTCCAAATGCTCCTTGCACTCTGGCAGCCTTGGGGCCCTGACTGCTCCCCTGGGGAGCCTGTTCAGTGCCCAACCAGTCTGTGGGGGAAGAACCTTTTCCTTATATCCAACCTAACCATCCTCTGACACAGCTCCAGCTGTTCCCTTGGGTCTTGTCACTGCTCAGACAGAGCAGAGATCAGAGCTGTCCCTTGGAGGAAGCTGCAGACCCTGGTGAGTCCTGACCTCAGTCTGTTCTTCTCCAGGCTAAACAAGCTAAGTGACCTAAGCCACTCCTTGTATGGCCCCTTTAGACCCTTCACCATCTTCATAGCTCAGAGACATAAGCTGTGTCTAGTTATTCCTGCACTCACCAACAGATATCCAACTGTGGTGAGGGCACCAGTCTTATTCTGCAGGTCTGTTCAGACACAATGACTCAGGCTCTTGATGTGAGCTTTGGGAGATTCACCTCTGGTGCTGGACGTGAACCACCAAAATGTCACACAATTGGGTTGGTTTCACCTTTTGGACTGACATCTGCCTATCCTTTCTGGTGTGGCTGAGACTGTGTTTCCATCACAAACCTGATTTTTTTGGTCCATCCTTGCCTCATGTCATGACTAGAGGCAGCCTGTGCTCAGAAATGGATGCATCTGTTGCATTTATGCGCCAAGTCCAAGGCAAAAGTAAAATACTATGTAAAGTTGCAGCAGTGGGAATAGCACCAACCCATTGTGAGCATTAAAGCTGGATTTAATGAGTCCTGCCCATTGAAAGAGTCCAGCTCCTGCATTTGATTCTTATAAGTAAAACCAACTGGTGCTAAAGCGTCTGTCTGTAAGATTCCCAGCCTCGGGGTTCTCTCCACTCCAGCTTGTTTGGGAATTTTGTGTATGTTGGTCCTTTAAAATAAGCCTCCCTTGGCTACTTAGCATCTTTGGAAAGCTGAGAAAATGGTGATCATGCTGCAGGAAGCAGTTCAATAACAGGCATTTTGTAAGAAATTACTCTCATGTCCCTGCAAAGTTTTTCCTTCTTTCAGTAGACGAGTGTTATTAATAAAGCTCTGGATTAAAGCCAAAATTCTCTGGTCAGGTACAATCTTCCTATCAAGAAGCTTTAACCAAAGTTTTTTGATTCAAAACAGAGAAACAGAACTGTTTAGACTTTTAATTGTGAATGACCACTAAAATAAGCTCTTTTCTTTAGTGAAGGAGCAACTGTATAAAATACATAAATGCAGTTTCAGACTTGAGATTGCATAAAGTATATATGTTTGGGGTTTGTTGAGGTTTTATTATTATTATTCCAGGAACTAAATAACTTTTTTCTCTGTTGTCTAGGGATTTAAGTCATAATAATTTATTATCATCCAACTGGAGCATTGATTTGTCTGTCCATACTCTCCAAGAAGTGTAAGTTGTTTTTTATGAGGATAAAGTCTAAAGATATCCTACCTAATTCTAATTAGAACATTTTATTGCATGTCAAGATACCTGGTCTGTCTTGCAGAAATGTTCAGTGTAAGTTAATTAAAAATTTATGGTGGCAGTACATTTTATACATAAAACTGTTGTGTTGTGAGCAGAAATCTTTCCCATGAAAGATCAGAGGAACAGTATTTTTAAAGAGAAATGAGGAGTATTTGTTCTGGCTATAGCTGTTTTTTTAAATGAAAGAGAAGTAATAGTTTCAATGAAAATAAGAAAAGCTAGCCTGTTTCACTGTTCAAATTGTTTAAATTATTAGTATTTAAGCTCTTGGGGAATCTTTTTTGTCAGCTACTAAATATTGTTAATACAGTAAAACTTCTAAATGCATTGATATGAATTATTTCTGCTGTGTACAGAAGGATTTTTTTCTTCTTTGAAGTGTCAGTAATTTTTTTTCCCTCTATTTAAGGAAAATGAATTACAATGAGCTAAGTGAAATTCCATATTTTGGAGAAACAACTTCCAATATAACTCTTCTCTCATTGTAAGTAATAGCTCATCTGCCTTTTTCTTACTTAACAAATGGGAGAACCATGTTAGAGTTGTGCTATCAAATTGCAGGAAAACATCTTTTTTCTTGAAATACTGCTCATGTAAAGAGCATCAGGGAATATGTAAGCACTCTTTAAAGAAATACAAATCAGTTAGACAATCAAGTCACCCTAAATTACCAATAAAATGCAGTCAACCAAGGTAGGCAGCTTTGAAGGGGTGGGATTCAGTCCAGGAGCTTCCCACAAGGACCAGCTCATCTGTAGGCCTCAGAATTTGAATCTGTTCATGTGTCATGGTGGCAAATAGCTCTTGGATTTGCAGAATTGCTTTAGGAATTAACACTTTGGGAAGCATGTTGTGCATGTCCCATTCATGAAGCTCACTACTACTTGGATATACAGAATCCTGTTGCTGTTTCAGCTATGCATCCAGAAGGATGTGATGTTGTGATAATCGTATTTACTGCTGGTCTTTTTCAGGGTGCACAATACCATTCCAGAAATAAATGCTGAGCAACTCCAAGTCTACCTTTCATTGGAAAATCTAGATCTTAGTTCTAATCTTATCTCAGAAATTAAAGCCTCTTCCTTTCCACGAATGCAGCTGAAGTACCTGTAAGTATGAGTGTTCGGCTGTCTCTGGAATTCCTGGCTCTACAATGATAATGTTGGAGACCTCATTTACTCATAATTAGTGTCTTGAAGTTGGCATCCTTACACAGCTTTGAACTGGTAGCAGTGCTTAATGGAGCTACAGATGTCCTTGAAATAAAATAGTTTTCATACCAATCTGTATCGTATTTTCCCAAATAACACAGAAAACAGCAATTGCTGTTGTCAGAATGCAGGTATGTAAGCCATAAGGGATAGGGAATAATTTCCGCCCTGTTTGAGTAGATCACTGTGGACATTGTGTTAACCACTTCTTACTGAAACATGGACATGCAGTAAAAATCAGCTCCTCCACCAATTCCTTTAGGAAAAAGGATTTAGCTTGGTGATTTAGATTTCTCATGTGACTTCGCAAGGGTCTTGGGTTCTGTTAATCAGTGGTTCCTCTGAGGTGCTTGTGCCATTGTGTTCATCAAATTCTCTGTGTTCTGAAAGGCCTCTTTCCTTCTTCCTTTCTTCCTTAGGAATCTGAGTAACAACAGAATAACTACTCTAGAAGCAGGTTGCCTTGATAACTTATCTAGCTCACTAATGGTGATAAAACTGAACAGAAATAGGATTAGTGTGATTCCACCAAAGATCTTCAGATTGCCTCATGTGCAGTTTCTGTAAGTAACAGTCTTGAAAACATCCAAACAACATTTACAGCTGAGCTGTTAATCTCACTTGTTCTTGACTTTCACACAGTGATGCTTGTTGCAAGGTGTCTTAATATTTGACTGTCATCTTTATGAAAGGGAACTGAAAAGGAACCGGATTAAAATAGTGGAAAGTCTTACATTCCAAGGATTGGAATCCTTAAAATCCTTGAAAATGCAGCGCAATGGGATTAGCAGACTAATGGATGGAGCATTCTTTGGCCTGGGTAATATAGAGGAATTGTGAGTATGCCTGGCTGTGGAATTTTTTAGCATAAAGAAAATGGCTCTGGGGAGTTGTGTCCTGTATGGTTTCCCTTACATCAAGGCTGTGCTGAGATATTGATGAAATCATAGGAATAGAGTATTTCCCCATTATTTTTATATAATATCTGGTTACTTCAGAAGTGGTAAGATGCGCTTCCCCATTCCTGGAAGTATTCAAGGCCAGGTAGAATAGGGCTGAATAGGTTGAATAGAGCAACCTGGTCTAGTGGAAGATGTCCCTGCCCATGGCAGGGAGTTGGAGTTGGAAGATCTTTGAGGTCCCTTCCAACACAAACCAGTCTTGTGAATCCATTATATTGGTCCTCTTTACATTTTCTTCCTACATGGTGATCAAGAATGTTTGCCTCTGTAGTTGCTTTTTGCTGGTTTCCATTTGCAGTCACCATAATATGGGGTTGTTCTTTCCTCCGTGACTTTGACAGTGTGAACACAAGGATGTATGACACAATGTTAGCAGAAGACTTTGTTTTAAAAAAGTTATTTTTGAGAATAGAGATTATAGTTTTGTTTCTGCCACTCAATCCCTGAAGCTGGTGTTTGGTTACTCAGTTCTTCATATGCTTCAGGTCGTTTTTAAAATTCAATGGGATTGAAAGAATCATGCATTTTGTGTTGTCTAAGGCTTAAAGTTAGTAAATAATTTTGAGATCCACAAGGTGAAATTTTGTAATTAGATGTTTCATTGATTATCTGTTTGGCAAACATTTTTCCCATCTAATTCATTAGAGAACTGGAACATAATAACTTAACAGAAGTAAACAAGGGCTGGCTGTATGGGCTGCGGACATTGCAACAACTCTATGTTAGCCAGAATGCCATCACCAGGATCAGCCCAGATGCATGGGAATTCTGCCAAAGACTTGCTGAGCTGTAAGTCCTGGGCTGCTATTCATTGGGGATTTTTGAAATGTTGCAATTATTGATTAGCAAGAATGAATTACCGAAGGAAGTACTCAATTTCCTTGCTAGGCCCATGGTAATGATGTATTTTAATTTTAAGTATTCTGTTAGAGAAATTAGAACACAATAGTTAATCAAGTCAGATAGTATCTTAATAATTAATCCCCCTGCTTGCCTTTAAAGTATTTGTTGAATGTTTTCAGAGACTTGTCATACAATCAGCTCACTCGCCTCAAGGAATCTGCCTTTGTGGGACTTGGTTTATTGGAGAAGCTAAACCTGGGTGACAATCGCATTAATCACATTGCTGATGGTGTCTTTAGAGGTCTGACAAATCTTCAAACCTTGTAAGTACAGAAAACTTCTGTTTGAAGTTTCAGTTTAATGCAATTTTAGTTTAAGTGGAGCTTTTGTAAGTAGAGACAGTGGATATTGCACTGTGGGAGCCCGAGATCCTTGCTGGTGCTGCCTTGCCTGCAGGTGTGGTAGGGCTGATAATCTTTTGGCTTGCCAAGATGACAGAATTCCAGCCCAGCTAAAACAAGCCAACCACTCAATTGTAGAGGTAGTAAGAAACAATGACTTGGTGACCTTGAGTGCTCAGATGTGTGTCCTGCGGCTTGAGAGGTGTTGGTACCTTGTGTATCCAGTTGTGGAGCAAATAGCCTGGAGCTCTTTGTTCTGGAGGGTTTCCTTAGGTTTGGAACCTCAGAAACCAAGGACTGAACCCTTTTGTGTTGTAGAAGGTTTGGTTTAGGCCATCTTGCGCATGTGCTGACCTCACAAACATAACGGGGGGGGTGTAGAGTTTCTTCTTGCTGTTGAAGGCACAGCTTTGCACTTGCCAGGACCTTTACTGGCAGATCTTGGATATTTCTGAAGAGACCCAGTCCTGTCCCAAGTAGATCTGAACAGTTGTAATTGTCCTAAATGTCAGTACTTGAGAAAGGAGTGAAAATTTATAACCCCTCTGTCACTTCATTAAATAAATGCTTAAATAAGCAAATTCACCAGAGAGATTCATGTAAGCAGTCATACTCTGTTAACCTTAATACAACCTTTTAATGAAATAATTAACCTAATTTCTTAGATTTAGAGTAGCATGAAAAAGAACAAGAGCAGATCAATTAGTAGATTGTCCTGGGCTCTCAGGGGTGTCAACAGTGAGGGCCTGGCCCTTTGCCTTGGGACTGGAATGTGCAGGATAGAGAGCAGTGGTGATTAACAAGGCTCCAAGCATTAGTGCCCAGCCAGGCATGAGGAGCCAACTCCTCTCTCACACAATGAGGGTTTTTCTTTTGGACTGTTCACTCATTTTGCTGAGTGGTCTGAGTAGTGGAGTGTAAAAATACCTCAAAAAACAAGAGATATCATGTGGTTTCAGTTCCATTGTTGGTTGTATGCTGGTTGTTTGGTGCCTCAGCTGGTGTACATATTTCTGTGTGTGGTTTTAACAAGACTTCTATATTTCAAAGTAAGAAAAATAAGAAAACTGTGTTACCACTGATGGTATCCTGGAGGTTGATCCCAGTCTCTTCCACAATGGTGTTCTACACAGTTTACAGTCTCACATAATGGGAAAGTAGATACTTCATTTTCCCCTCATTAGCACAGGGAAAGAGGTGTTTATATGAGTGATTTATACAGTTGCCTGTGTATGCAGCTAGTTTTGTGTCAGTTGGCTCGTTTGGAAGCTTCATCTAGCTGTTGCGTAGGGTATCAGGTTAAAGACAGGGTGGACTATTTTTTATTAGCGGGATTTCCTTTAAATACACTCTGTGCATAGTGGTATCAAAACAGATGCTTTTGGCTCAGTCCATGCCATTCATAGTAAAAATGCAAGTGCACTTATTTCATCTTCTTTCTGAAGAGCATTTAATCCTCTCCAAACTGTATTGCTCTAGTGCTTTTGCTGTTTAGACCTCTCTTCTCCATGAGGGGCTGAAGTGCTGTGCTGAGGTCAATCAGCAATACCATTAGCTAATAACAAGATTTGTGAGCAGAGTATCAGCTTCATCTTGAAAAGCCATCAAGGTGTGCCTGGCAGGCCTACACTGTAGCCTGGCTGTAATTGCTTAATATGCTAATGCTGGTATAAGCCTGTTACTTGAGAAGATTGCTGCTGGTGTATTGGTTAATTCCCTTACGTGAACCAGCTTGCTTAAGGAGCCTCTCCCAGCTCCTGGCAAGTAGTCCATCGCATGAAGAGTGCTGGTCAGACCGGGGCTTTCCTTAAATGCCACATCAAGAAGTTGTGCTGCAGGATTTGTTTGTGGTGCTTACTGCAGCACTTACCATGAAGTTTTCCCTTTTGCCCCTCTGAAATGAGAAATTAATCTCCTGACAAGTTTAGTTTTGTAAAAGATTTGAGACTTTCCAGGTGTGCCAGAGCCCCATACCTGGCCTGTCTTCCCTAGCTCACCACTAGCCCTGGTCACAATGATGTTCCAAGTCTTCTTTCTGAGAAATGTCTTCTCCTGCAGGGACTTGCGGAACAATGAGATCTCCTGGGCCATAGAAGATGCAAATGAAGCTTTTGTGGGACTCAGCAGGCTGGATAAACTGTATGTATTACACATTAGGGGAACAACAGCACTTCCCAGGCATGCAGAGAGGGAGAGTGCAAAATATTAAGTAATATGACATGAGGCAGAAAGCCTTTCTCACAGTGTTTCCACTTGTGTGTAACAACCACTTGATGTAGTCCTGGGTTCCTTGTTCAGGAGCATCAGATCCATGTAGCACTGCATTTCCTTACAGCACCAATTTGATGAGATTAAGCATAAGTATTTGACTGCATATATCATTGAATACCTCACTCCCTCTGTGTGATGATTGTCTTTTTTTTTTGCTTCTTTGGTTTGGGTAAAAGTTACTACTTATCAAAAGAACAACCCCAAAATACAAAGTATTTTTGAGCAAATTTGAAACACTATTGCATTAACAAAATTCTTGATACTTTGACTGTGCACTTTTCATCCAGTGCCACGTGTTTTGTAGGAAGCTCCATCCCATATAGTTACAAATGTTGTTTATAACAGATAGCCTGATGTGAGGGTGCAGTCCAGGAAGTTGTGTGCTGGTAGCAGGTTGGTAGTAGGAACTTACTGCTTCGTTCTCAAGTTCTACTTACTGCTGTTTCATTCTCCTGACTTAAATTATCTTCTGACACATTTCTAACCCAAATCTCTAAGCTGAAAATAGAAAAGAAGCCCTGTTCTCAGGAAAATTAGTTGAGCCTTTAAGCTAAAAAGAATAGTATTTAGTCCTGTATCTCAGCTAGAATTAGAAAAAAAAAAAAAGTAGTTAAGCATCATAGGGTATTTCTTTTGGGTCTTGTTTGTGAACTCATGTTGACATTGACTGGTTTCTGGGCCTTTATTTTCAGAATCTTGCAAGGAAACCAAATTAAGTCAATTACCAAAAAAGCATTCTCTGGTCTCGAGGGACTTGAACATCTGTAAGTATTTTAATTTGTAGAACTCCTAATTATTTGTCAACTTCAGTCTTGTATTTTGTGTGAGATTTTCAAGTATTTAACTGGAGGCAGCATATGAAATCACACTGACTCCTCATTGTGCTTTGCTTAACTTACAGAGATTTAAGCAACAATGCAATAATGTCCATCCAAGAAAATGCCTTTGCCCATGCTCAGCTGAAGGAGCTGTAAGTTCAGAACAATTATTTAGAGATTCTTTACAAGCCCTACATTGGAAAGAATTCTCAGCCATTGTAGGGTTGTTTGAAGTTGTCTGAAGTGTGTCTGCTTTCATCATGAAATATTTGCAGCAATGCTGGTAAAGTATCAACTCAAAGTTGGTAGCAGAATATTTTGATTTAAGGTTTGATAAAATCTTTAACTGCATTTCTTTAGTTGCAATTAGGAGGAGTTAACTTTTTCTTGCAGTACTGAACCATTGAGCTTTTCCTGTCCTATGATTTTGTAGCAAGCTCAGCGCTGTCTGTAGGCAGTAAACAAAACAAATAATTCATCAGTAATCTCTTGGGGATTAGCAAATCCTTGTGTTTTTCTTCCTATTTTGGGGGGCTAGGGAAGGGCTTTACCATTCACAGCTAGACAAGATTTTGTGCTCGGCAGATGTTTAAGCTGATAGGGTCTTCTGTGGTCTTCAGACATCTGAAGTTATATTATGTGAAATGACCTTCACACCCAAGACTAATACTACTGTAATGCAGTATTTTCTGTGAGATAAAGTCTCTGACTGTTGTAATCTGGTCTAAAACTGTTACTCCATTAGTTAACCTTGGCCAGATGGACTTAGTCTGTAAGATCTGCCGCTGTGAGGAGAATTTCAGGTGTTAAAGTTGCCTTCTCTGATGTATTTTAAAAGTGATGAGTCATTGATATGTGCAGGCAAAGAGCAGGATGGAATCCTGGCTTGTTTGTTGCCTCTTTTCTCCCATGACTGGCTGCATCTTAGGACAGATCACTTCTTGTTAAATCCTAGACTGTCTCAAGTCAGTCAAACTCATACTTGGAGTATGGCAAACAAAACTCAGTCCCCCTTGTCTTGAAGTCAGTTCAGAGGTGGTCTGGCATTCCAGTGAATGAGTAATAACACTTAGGAAATTTTGAAAGCAGATGGTAGGGAAGAAGAGACCCATCGTTGTTTTCTGTTGGTAGGTTTTCTGTGGAGCAGAGAAAACAAGCTGCAGTTGGTATCTGTGTGAAACAAATCGCTTTTGGCCTTAAATATTTATCAGCTGGCATTAAAATGAGAATTGAGGCTTCTGCTAATTTCATAATGGCAGTTGTGTTTAGTTTGAAACATGGAGCTGTGCTGCAATGCTACGTTCTTTTAATTGCTTTAAAGAGGGATGAGATAATTGTAAAGACAGGCTTAGTAGTTTTGGGATTTTTTTTTTTTTAGAAGTTGAAACTGAGTTTTTATTCTCCAGAATTAAAATGAAATGTTAGGTTTTAATGCTGACATAGAGGGACTGATATGAGCATAAATACCAAAGATTTTATAATAAATACCCATAGGTATAAAATAATACTGTAAATCTGATGTGTCTGTATGTGTATGCTTTAAGTTGCTTTGTTGTGTGAAATCACAGCATGTGAAATAAACTTCAGTCACCCTTTTGTTTTGCCCTGTTTCTGCAGAGTGCTGAACACAAGCAGTTTGCTTTGCGATTGCCAGCTGAAATGGCTGCCCCAGTGGCTCAGTGAGAGCCATTTGCTGCAGACTGTCAGTGTCAGCTGTGCTCACCCTGAGTGGCTGGCAGGACAAAGCCTTCTCAGTGTGGACCTGGATGACTTTGTTTGTGGTTTGTATTTTTAGTGACTTTTGATACAGAAGCACAGTAACACAAGTCTTGTAGCTGAAATCAAGCTGTGGTTGCTGGGGAGGTACTTGGTCCTGGCTGTGGTGCCCATGTGGGCCCGTGTACATCCCTGAGTCTGCTGTGAGTTTGGGGTTTAATTCTGCATCTCTTTGCTCTGTTTTGTGGTGTTTGAGCACTGGAGTTAACCCGGAGTAGTGCTGTTGGGCATTGTTTTTTATTTAGCTTACTAGTAAGAAGGGATTATGCTTTCGTTCTCCCTGCTTATGACTGCCTTTAGCTTTGTGAGGTCTGTTTGACACTTTCTTCCTGCTTCTTGCCCATACCAGCAGAATATTGCAGAATCATAAAATAGTTTGGGTTGGAAGGGACCTTAGAGATCATCCAGTTCCAACCCCTGCCATAGACAGGAACACCTTCCATGAGAACAGGTTGCTCCAAGCCCTGCCCATCCTGGCCATAAGCTCTTCCAGGAATGGGACAGCCACAGCTCGGGGCAGGAATTAGAGTAGTTCAGGCTCTGGCACATTTCCTGGTGCTCTATAACTGTGGTGTTTATGGTGGTCTCAAACTCTTTGCCCAGAGTCTGCGTGAAGCCTGTGGCAGGCCTGATGTTTCCTTTTCCTGGTGAGCAATTTTATAACAGTTATTTGTGTATGTGCATTTCTTGCATTGCTTTGTTATTGTAGCCTTTGCCACCAATCATGTAGGTGCACACACCCACTTCTCCACTCCAGTACAACCATGGTGGCATCTGACAGAGCTCTGCACGTGTCTGTGAGAGTGTCTTTGCTAAATTTGTGGATATGGAAATCAGTTTCATCGAGCGGGATGAGTTAGTGAAGTTCTGTTATGCTTTGTGCTTGTAGAACTTCAAGGCTCTTCAGGGTATTTAAACTATCTGAAAGTAAGTCTCAGTCCTTCATAAAGTGGCCTGGCTCTTCAGCTGAGCAGGATTTTTGAGTGTGATCTAAATATAGCAAGTTTCAGACAGTTGGACAAAAGGCAGGGCTGCTTGGCACTACACTTCCACACTGATTGTTTTTAATGCTGATTCTTCTGCCTCCTTCACAGCTTGATTTCCAGCTCAAAACAGGTGAATTTGTGCCCTTCAAACATCTGTTCCCAACGTTTTGGTTTTGCTTACATTGTCTTTTGAGTGAGTTTTCTTGCAATATTAATTGAAGTTTAAGAGGAAAGTAGCTAATCTCGGTGCTTTTCTTTTCAGATAATTTCCCTAAACCACAGATCAGAGTCCACCCAGAGACCACGGTGGCCCTGCGAGGCACAAATGTGACCCTGATGTGCACTGCTGTGAGCAGCAGTGACTCTCCCATGGCCACGGCCTGGCGCAAAGACAGTGAGGTCCTCTACGATGCCGACGTTGAGAGCTTTGCCAGGTACCAGCAGCAAAGTGGGGAGGTGCTGGAATACACCACTGTCCTGCACCTCTTCAATGTGAATTTCACTGATGAAGGGAAATACCAGTGCATTGTCACCAATCACTTTGGCTCCAATTATTCCAACAAAGCCAAGCTGACTGTCAATGGTAAGTGATAATGGTAAAAAAGGAGAAACACTCTGAATCTAAAACTCCATTTAAGTAGCTACTAGCCTATTTTTCACTAAAGCTGGCCCAAAATACTCTTGCAAATATCAGTGGGATTTAGGTGTATCACACATAATTTTATAAAGCTGCGAAGAAGTGATTTTTTTTTTTTTTTGTGGGTGAAAAGCCTCTGTTCACTTTTTGAAAGTGACATTTATCTCCCGTGCTTTGTTAGAACACAATTAGTTGCTCATCTCATTAGTTGGAGGTGGAATTCTTTAAACTAAAAGCTCCCTCTACTGTCTCCTCAGAACTCGGCACCTTTCCCACATGTTTGTAAAACTGGGAAGACTCATCAGACAATAAGTGGTAAAAACTCTGAAAAGTCAAAAGTGAAGTTTTTTTTTTATATTTAGTCATCATAATTCTGTTTGTTTTGAGGGAAGGGGAGGTAAGAGAAGACGATGTTCATATCAGTGAGCAGACCACTGGTCCTCATGGTATCTCAGAGCAGAGGTGATGAGATGGAAGCTTACCTTCCCTGTTAGCAGAAAAAAAAAATGTGGCAAAGACTTTTCCCTTGATTCTTCCCATGAGAAATCATCATGTTCACATCATCTTAGAGGAACTTATTGGCTTTAAACTGAAATAGAGTATGTTTGCATTGGATATTAGGAAAAAAATTTCTCCCTGTGAGGTTGGCAAGGCTGTGGTACAGGTTGCCCAGAGAAGCTGTGGCTGCCCCATCCCTCTAAGTGTTCAGGGCCAGGCTGGACAGGGCTTGGAGCAATCTGGGGAAGTGGAAGGTGTCCTTGCCCTTGGGCATACATTGTGTTAAGGGTCTCTTCCAAAGCGTACTGTGATTCTATGAACACTGTAGATTTTGGGAGAAAGGCTCTTAGAAATAACCACTGAAAATTTGTGCAGTTGTTCAGAAGAATCTGTTGCTCTCTCTTATGGAGTGTTTCACATATGTTTTCAAATTTCCTCTCTGCTGTGGAGCTTTTGCTGCATTTTACCTGATAATGAAAATGCTGACTCGATGTCCCCTTTGATCCAGAGCTCCCTTCTTTTCTGAAAACTCCCATGGATCTCACTATCCGCACCGGGGCAATGGCCCGGCTGGAGTGTGCTGCTGAGGGCCACCCCCCCCCACAGATCTCCTGGCAGAAAGATGGTGGCACAGACTTCCCTGCTGCAAGAGAGAGGAGGATGCACGTCATGCCTGAGGACGATGTGTTCTTCATTGCAAATGTGAAGATGGAAGACATGGGGATCTACAGCTGCATGGCCCAGAACATCGCAGGGGGACTCTCAGCCAATGCCACCCTGACTGTGCTGGGTAAGTGTGGCTGGCCTGTGCTGGCTGATGGATCCCTGCACATCTGCAGTGGAAGTGTAGCTTAGCTATAACTAGCAAGTTGAAATGGTGGAGAATGAAGTTAAAACACAAAGAGCAGCACTTGGTGTGATGTTTACACAGGGAAGCTTTAGAAGCTGAGTTGCAGAGCTGCTGGTGGAGTTGGAGTTAGCATGATCTTTGCAGGGAGCTGAGGGGCATATCTTAGTCCAGCAGTGTAGATCAGGCAAGTAATTTGTGTTGCCTTATAGCAAATTTTGTTACAGGTGACAAACTTGATATGAAGACCAGTGGGATCTTGGGATGCATGAGAAAGAGCATTGCCAGTAGGTCAGGGAGGTGATCCTGCCCCTTTGCTCAGACCTAGTGAGGCACATCTGGAGTGCTGTGTCCAGTTCTGAGCTCCTCTGGACAAGAGGGATGCAGAGTCCCTGGAGCAAGTCCAGCAGAGGCTACAGAGATTATGAAGAGACTGGAGCATCACTCTTACAAGGAAATGGTGAATGGTTGGACTTGATAATCTTAGAGGCCTTTTCCAACCTAAATGATTTCATGATTCTGTGAAAGGCTTATGGAATGGGCTTGTTCAACCTTGAGAAAAGATGTCTGAGAGGGGCCCTCATCAACGTGTGTCCATGTCTGCAGGGAGGGGTCAGAGCATGGGCTTGGCTGTGCTTGGTGGTGCTCAGCAATGGGACAAGAGGCCATGGGCAGAAACTGATGCACAGCAAGCTCTGCATGAAAACTTCTTTACTGTGCAGGAACAGGCTGCCCAGAGTGGAGTCTCCCTCACTGGAGATGATCCAGAACCATCTGGATGCAATCCTGTCCCGTGTACTCTGGGATAACCCTGCTTGAGCAGGGAGGTAGGACCAGATGACCCACTATGGTTCCTTCCAAGCTGACCCATTCTGTGAACTATGCTGAGTAATAATGGAAGGTCAGTTTCTTCCAGAGTACAGCATTTTTTGAAGACACTGACTCTTAACATTATGGCCAAATGTAGAATTGGACTGGCACAGGTTTCCCAAAGCAACTGCAGCTGCCCCAGCCCTGGAAGTGCTTGAGATGCTTGGATGGGGCTTGGAGCTACTTGGTCTAGTGGAAGGTGTCCCTCTCTATGGGAGGGGATGGGACAGGACGATCTTTGAGGTCCCTTCCAACCCAAACCATTATAGATTAGATTCCGTGATTCTTTGAAGTTATCTTACAATTTCTCTTTTTGTCCCAGAAACTCCTTCCTTCATGAGGCCCCTGGAGGACAGGACAGTGACCCGAGGTGAAACTGCTGTCCTGCAGTGCATAGCTGGTGGCAGTCCTGCCCCTCGCCTCAACTGGACCAAGGACGATGGTCCCTTGACAGTCACCGAGCGGCATTTCTTTGCTGCAGCAAATCAGCTCCTCATCATAGTGGATGCAGGACTGGAGGATGCTGGGAAGTACACGTGCATCATGTCCAACACACTGGGCACTGAGCGTGGCCATATTTACCTAAATGTCCTGGCGTCCCCCAACTGTGATTCTTCCCAGGGTGCCATTGTCCATGAAGAGGATGGCTGGACAACAGTAGGGATTGTGATTATCGTTGTTGTGTGTTGTGTGGTGGGAACATCCTTGGTGTGGGTTATCGTCATCTACCACATGAGGAGAAAGAATGAAGACTATAGCATCACTAACACAGGTTAAGTGTCAAATCAACAGTCTCTGGTCTTGTTTTTAGTCCAAAACACTTGAAATTTCTGGATTCGTTACAAATGGAGAAGATTAAAGAACTGAAGATTTCCTTCTAAAATCCCTTCAGGGTTTTGCTCAAATTCCTCAATTTTAGAAGTTCTTTTAAATACCAGAAGTGTGCTAATTCTATTACTTATACACTAGGTTTGCCTTACATTGAGGAAAAAACAGTAAAGTTGGAAGTAGATATTTTAATAAACTTAGAAATGTTTTCAGAGCCTGGAATAATAGGTGTAAAGTTTCTTTCTGGCTCTGTCAGCTTTGAATTGGCCGTCTGGATTTGTAATTACTGGGGCAGAAAAAAGATACCTACACGTGAGTTGAAATTCTGGATATTCTTGTTAATGTGAGGAATAGTGCTGGTAATATCTTGAAATCTTCACACTGTTTAATGCTGCCAATGTTAATTCTGCCTTGCAGAGGAGATGAACCTACCTGCTGACATTCCCAGCTACCTGTCCTCCCAAGGAACACTGTCTGAGCCTCAGGAAGGCTACAGTAACTTGGAGGCAGGGAGCCATCAGCAGCTGATGCCTCCAGCTGGCAGCTACATGCACAAAGGAACAGATGGTAAGCAAAGGCCTCAGGTGTGTTGCCAGTGCCTCATCAGGATGCCAATGCACAGTCTCATCCTCACAGCTTAAGTGTCAAGACAGATATTTATCCTGTTTCTTTCCTTTGGCATCTCAAGAGCCCAGGCAGAAGAGGTGGAAATAGATTTTGATTGGAAGGTGACTAGCTGTGACTCCTATCCTCGGTATAAAATTGGCTGGTTGGTTGGTTGGTTTGTTTTAAGGTTGGTTGGCTTGTTGCAACTAAGGGGTCTGCACTATTTCCCTACCTTGTTTGGACAGGTAGGGAAAACATTTTCTGGATGTTTGTGTCATTGAGCTTGCAGAGATGCTTTCTTTGCCATCAAAATGCTGAGGACTCATTACTCGTTATATAGGCTGGCTTGAAAATTGATCCTCAGTGTAAGTTTTTCACACCTGTCCATAATCCCTCCAGTGCAGTCCCACTGCACTAGAGTCTGTGTCAGGAAGGAGTTGAGAAGCAGCTCATCTAAGTGACTGGTCGGCTCTGATGTGGGTGGGCAGGCAGGGGCAAGTCAGGTCCAAGATGGATGTGGGCAGGTATCCCAGTTTAATCCCTAGGCTGTTTCACCCAAGCTGGCTGGATCTGTGCTGAACTTTTTTGCCCATGAAATAGGGGAACATGTCTGTGGTTCCCCATGTCAGCTTCAGAAGGGGACTGCTGTGGAGAATGTGGATGGTGGGAACCTGGGGGGTTTCTCATGTGATCTCTCAAGCAGAGTACTCTGTTACTCGTTTAAGTGTAAAAAGACCCTGCAATCTGTGCTGCTGTAATAAATGATCATACCAGGACATAAAGCCTATAGAAATCTGGCATCCTCATCCTTTCTGAGAGTATTTTATTTTTCCATTGTGTTCATTAGGTGGTGCAGCACCATTAGTGATCTGCTCAGATTGTTATGACAATGCCAACATCTACTCCCGGACCCGAGAGTACTGTCCCTATGCCTTCATCACCGAGGAGGACCCCCTGGACCAAGCACTCCCGAATCTCATGGTGCAGATACCCAAGGAAACGTACACAGCATGCACCCAGAATGAAGCCAGTGCTCTGGGTAATCTCTTAGTAGACAGAGATGTGCCTGTCTTCCTTACCAACCATGACAAAAAAACTGATAAGAAAATCTCTTCCCAGCAGATTATTGGTGAGTGTCCACTTTTCCTTTTGTTGCTTGGTATTCCCTGATCATTTTGGCTTTCATTATGCTGCCCTTCACTATTGACACACAGCTTCAAGTGCCAGTAGTTTGTGGAATAACTCAGGTTTATTAACCACTTATTTTCCAAATGCCCATGTTGCATCAGCAAGCAACAGCTTACATCCAGTACCTGAGATTGAAGAGGATGATGTTAAAAAGATAGAATTTCTTAATTTGCAGGTTTAAGTTTGTGGAATGTGAGCCTTTGCTTATACTACAAGGACATGTATTAACCAAATGTTGGAGCTTCATGTATAAAATTCAAATAGCCTTTCTGTTTGAGCTGGCCTGAAGTTCAAAAAACTCCCTAAATTGGTTATTTTTATGTTGACTTTGTTCCAGATCACCTTTTTAAAAATTCACACTGAAGCTCTGTGTGCTCCTGATTACTGTAAGAGATAGCTGGAAAAGGAGAGCATCTAGTAAAATATACTCTCAAAACCAGAGAAAATCAGCTCAGAAGGATTGTAATTGCTGAGTCACAGAGCTCAAATCTTTTAAAAATCTGTGTGATTGATCTCTGCTCTTTGTGCCAGTGACAGCACCTGAGGGAACAGCTGGAGCTGTTTGGGTTGGGTATCAGGAAAAGGTCCTTCCTGCAGTGGGTGCTCAGGCACTGCCCAGGCTCCCCAGGGAATGGTCATGGCCCCAAGGCTGCCAGAGCTCAAAGAGTGTTTGGACAGCGCTCTTCATGCACAGGGGGGAATTGGCTGGGGTGTCTGTGCAGGGCCAGGAGTTGGACTCGATGATCCTTGAGGGTCCCTTCCAACTTAGGATATGCCTTCATTCTATGAACTTGCTTCTGTTCATCTTCTAATTTTTCTCCCTCAGAGCCCTTCCAGGTTCCTCTGTGGGGAGGCAGCAAAGACCTGGCTTGCTCTCACCCGCAGTTCCTGCAGCATCCGTTGGCCCACGAGGCCTCGCAGCCGCTCCGGAGCGAGCGGGACCAGGCATCGCCCCGGCCCTGCCGCAGGCTCCGGGAGGAGAGTTTTGATTTTGACAGGACACGCAACATTCGTGACCACAGTGAAACCACATAAAACACTCACAAAGCCTTGAAAGCAAATCCACATTGACTGACTGTATTTACTACCTCAGTACTAACCCCAAGGCCAAAGATGCTTGTGTATATGTCTGCAAGTACTAAATAGTCAGACTCTCTTGGAAGAGATGGCACATGCCCTTTTTTCTGCAATTTTTCCATTGGAAATGGGAATGTGCACCAGGGAACACATGGAAAATCAGTGCCATTTACAAAAATAGTATTAAAACATGGATTGTGTGAGGCTGGAAGCAGTCTTTGTGGTGGTGCATGTTTTGGAAAGCTCTCAAGAACGTGTGTAGCTATTTCACAGTGCTTTGTCTGCTTGGAAACAAACCATCAGGGCCTCCTCATGGAATTCCCCCGGAAAGTGTAAAACTCTTGGCCAGCTTTTCCTTCCTTAGACTGTTGGCAGGTGTCCGTTGCCAGTCTAAATTTGGGGCTTGTTTTCTTCTATGAATAATGGACTCTAGTTGTAAATAAACTCACATTTATAAATATTTTGTATACAATGAGCATATAAATGTGTTGACTGTAATGTAAATTATTTTTTATTATGCCAAAATGTGTATCATACTGTTAGTCTTGACAGCTGCATATCAAGCCATATGGGGAGCTTGGGGGGGACCAAAAGCTTGTTTGTGAGGGAACAGAGCTATCTGTTTTGAAAAGTGCATTTACTTATAGATATGTGGTAGAACTGTGATATTGATGAATTTCCTTGTTGCCTACAACTGTGTGCCTGGCTGACCTGGCTGCAAGCTGATCCATTTCATGATAATGGCAGAATTTCAAGGTTTATCTAAGCTGCTTTTATCTATAAAAAACTCCTTTGTATTGTATCTGCTGAGAGGGTCTCCATATGTTTCCTAGCTGACAGTTAAGGGAACTTTTTAAAAGAATGTGGTGATGAAAAGCACGAGGTAAATTGAGAGAGCACTTGATGAATACTTATTTCTTCTGCATAGCCAGAGGCATATGGAGTCTAAAACACTGATCCTTTTCTGTTGTAAAATATCAGGCTACATTGTTGAAGTAATAGTTCCCTTAAATCCTAGTGTGGTCAAAATGTTTAAATATTTGACAGGTGAGAAATGATACAATGCAGGGAACCCCTCACTACTGAAAAATTTTGCTGACACAGAGGAAGCTCAGACTCCATAGTTTCAGTGAGATGTGATTGAGAAAATGAGGAAGAACAATGACATTATAAAGGTTTCCTGGAAAGTTGTTCCTTTTGGGGGGAAATGCCCCTTTTTGTAGAAGGTGGTAAAAGACTCCTCAGGGATGGGTTTTCAGCAGGTACATTGTGCTCTGTGGTCATGCCTTTAGAGTCAGGTGCTTCCTTCCTGGTCACTGCTGCCTGCTTTGGAGCTGTAGGATTTGTACCCAAATAAAACCATCTGTGTGATATTTTTATAAAGACAGAAACCCCTTTTTGGCCCAGCTCATTTGTAGGTATGTGAGAATTCCCATTGATCTATTCCTGGACTGAAAGGTTTGCAACTCAATTGTCAGGTCTAGTCGTGCAGGATCACAGCAGAATTTAGACTGTGGTGAAGTATTTGAGTACACGAGTGGGGAAACACTGGGACTAATGCTGCTTTTCCCATGGCTCTTTGGACAGGAATAATAGTCAAGTTGTTGCAAATGAGTAAATATTTTAAGGCCTTTTCCCATACTCTCAAAGCCAGCAAGGCTGCTTTGGTAGATAGCAGCTTTATTGGGAAGGGGATGCAATTGTCCTTGACCTTTGGGTAAAATAGAGAGAAACATAGGTCTGTAAATTTTGGGATTCTGACAGGTGATTTTTTTTTTTTAATTATCAGTTCATTTCTGTCTTGGTTTTATTTCCTCCAGACTTTTCCTTCCCAGACAGCATTTAAGGCACAGTGCTTATTCAGTACTTATTCTGAATCCAAAGTGATCCCTGCTGCAGGGGCTAGGCACTTTAAATCAGTTTAAGTCCAGATGAAAAAGGTCATGCCATGAAACTACAGCAGCAGCAAAGCCTTATCATTTTGGGCTGCTCTCTCAGCCAGTAGTCACTCAGGATACTGGGACAAAGTGCTGCTGGCATCTGTGATTCCCAGCAGTGGGAAAACTGCATCTCTGCTGCTGCTGCTCTCTCATCGCCGTTTGGCAAATGCCTTGTTCCTAATTCTTTCATTCCTCTCTCGCTTCGTGGGAGCTGAGCTCACACAGATCTGTCACAGTGCAGCTGGCATTGTCCAGACCCTGAGAGTACTTGGGGCACAACTCCCTGGATCAAGGGCATTCCTCACCTTTAGGTAGGTGAGACCTGCTTGTCCTGGGCCAGGGCTTTAAAATCACTGCTGTCTGCACCGGGACTGTGCTGGCTGTCAGAGAGCTAAAGCTGCTCTGATTTCTGTGAGAGAGTGGCCTATAAATGCTGAATCCTGAATTAAGACTTTTACATCCTTCCATGAGCATTTAAAATCCATAAGCTGGTTGTAAATAGCTGATGCTTGTAAGTAGGTGATACTTTGCTGTACTGTGGTAAAACTTCTTTGGTAGACTTGGAGGAGAAAATCATATGTGTCTTTTTTTCCCCTTTGCAGAGGGACAGAGTGGCCTTTCTTTTTTCGGTAAAAACAAGCAATTGCCTCAATCAATGCCAAAGCGCTACCGGGACAGGAACTGAGGGGGGTCAGAAGCAGCAAGAGCAAACTGCTTGTGTTCCCTCTTGCTATTTCCTATTGTCTATTTATATTTTTTTCACAGCAGAATGTATATTTTGTATAGCATATGTAATATATGTTTGTCCATTGTAACATATGTCCAAACAATAAAATGCTGTATACATTGAGCATCCAGTGTAACTCTGTTAGTTTGCAAATTGAGTAATTATATTTTGTCCTATGTTATTTAATTTTCATAGGGGGAAAAAGAGTAAACTTTGCCAACTGGACATGGTCCTGAGACTCTGAGATTTGGACAAGGTGACCTCTGGAGGGTGTTTCCATCTCAACCATTCTCTGAATCTGTGATTCTCGTTTCAGTTTTCCTGCACAAAGTACCTGTACCCTTTTTGGAAAACAGGGGAGGGGTGGTTCTTCCCTGGTATTGTTAACTCTGGGCCAGGAGCCTTGCAGATCACTGTGCTCCCCACACTTTTCTCTTGCTTTTCCGATGCTGCCCTCCTGCACTTTGGATCCTCTGAAAAGGAGATTTTCTTTCCAGCAATGAACTGTTAGCACAAGTTGGTGGGAGCATCTCCCATATGCCAGCTGCAGGAGATGCTGCTAGCCCAATCCCTCCTGAGAACCAGCATGAACTTTTTATTCCTTTGAATAACTCCCTCTCTCTCCCCCTGCCTTCTTCTGCTGGTTCATGTTCTGATAATCAATCACCTTTGTTCTCCTGTGCTCTGTCCTGTGATCTTCACTCTTGTACCTGTTCCCAGATCTCAGCACCGTCTAGCTTTTCCCAGGTTAACTTGAGCTCCTGCAGCTGCTTCATGCCCTGCTCCTGCTGACAGAGATGTTTACACCCATGGAAAGAGCTCCCAAGAGCTGCCTGTGCCTTGTCCCCCCTACCCTAGACACACTGACCTCCGTGTTTATTCTGGAGAAGGACTTTGCACAAGGGCATGCCGTGTCAGGACAAGGGGGAAAGGCTTTAAGCTGGTGAGGGAAGGCTTAGATTAGACATTAGGAAGAAATTCTTCCCTGTAAGGATGCTGAGGCCTTGGTACAGATTTTCCAGAGCAGCCATGGCTGCCCCATCCCTTGAAGTGTCCACAGCCAGGCTGGGCAGGGCTTGGAGCAACCTGGTCTACTGGAAGGTGTCCCTTCTCATGGGCAGGGGGTGGAATGAGATGAGCTTTTAGGTCCCTTCCAACCTAAAACGTTCCATGATTCTGTGATTTATCAGCTCACATTCCTGATAATCAAGGATTCTTTCAGCCTCTGCCTGGACTAGAACACTACCTGGCTGGGCAGGGGACAGCAGAGTCACTTGCCACCTCAGGAGGACCCCCTTATATTTATAAACCATACTGGGTTTCCCTGAAGCTGAAGCATTCAGAGTGTCCACAGCATTCCCCAGATCCCAGCTTCTTGTGTCCTCTTAAGTATTTTCAAGCCACCTCAGTTGCAGGCCTCAATGATCCTAACCAGCCCCACAAGCCCTGATTTATCCAGGAGTGTTATGGAACCCCACCCCTGTGATCATTTCAACAAGATGCTCAGGAAAAACCAGCTACTGCCTTCCCAGGCAAGTTCAGCTCTCCCTAGCACAGTGTCAGAGCCAACAGCTATTGCAGATAAGATCATGAATAGTTAATGTTCTCAGTTACCCAAGCATATTTAAAAATTAACACAAGCCTTGTGCTGATGAGAGTAAAAAACTGGGTCATCAAAGACAGGAAAAAAACAGAAAACAATTGCATTTACCCCTGGGCTTCACTAATGACTGGGTTTTTGTGGAGGATCCTAGTTCTTCCTCTCTTTAATCCTTCAGTGGTTTAATACTGGATGCTTCATTAAAGCACCTTCCCTTTTGCCTGTCAGGTTCTGGATCTGCTCTGAGCTGACCAGGATGGAAATGGGCTTGAAACACAGCACAGCAGAGAAGGGACAACCTCAGAGTGTGTCCTTTAATCCAAGGGCCTTTTCCTGCTGTGCCCAGAGGCAGTCCTGGCTGGGGTTGCTATTTGGAGGGCAATGGAGCGCTATTAAGTCCACTGTTTATCTCATTTTCTCCCAGTGAGTTGCCATTTATCTGCTCTGTGAGGGACATGGCACTGATTGAACTCTGAGTGGTTACTGACAGGCACAGCCGCAGGGTCACTCCTGCTCTGCCCTCTCCATCTCCTGGTGATGTTTCACATCGGGATTTCTCACACACGAGGCAGAGCTGGGCTGAGGGAATGGTTAAAGCTCCATGCCAGGAGCCCTGACCAGAGATCAGAGCATCCTCTCTCTTGGATGAGGACTCTCATTCCAGCTCATCTCTCTTGGCAAAGGCAGATCTTCTTTGAACAAGATCCTCTTGCACATAACTTGCATGTAACACAGGATAACTGCTCTGCTCATCACTTGGAGGGTTTGATTTCACATTAGGTTTAATGTATCTTCTAAAGACTTATGAATGTAATTCGCTCCAGCAGTTGGAAACATCTCTTCTGTCCTTGCACAGATTTATCACTGACACCATTTGCTCGATGCTGGATGCTGCAGGAGCATCTATTGAGCAGAGTGCTGTGATTTGTGATTTGCCAAAGGGGATTTTGAGATGCAGAAATAAATGTGCCCTGCTCCATTAATAGCTAGCAGCCTGCTGAGAGTATCCCTGGCAGCATGTGTGGCTTGGGAAAGGTCTGGCTGAACTCAGTGAGGAACTGTTCTGTAGAACGGGACAGATCCTGTGGGCTCATGGCACCAGGTCCTGCCCTGATGGATGTGGAACATTACTTGTGTCATGCGCAGTGGTGCTTTTCCCTCCCCTGGGCTCTGTGGCCATGGAGCTGGCAAGTTTCTGAGCTGGCTGAGGTGACACCAGGGTCCTCTCATCCTCCCTGTGACCACATCCTGAAGCTGAGATCCTACAGTGGCCGGGATGCCCCATGGGCAGTGGTACCTGGCTCCTTGCTGTGCTCCTGCCCTCCCTTTCAGCTTCTGCTTGGGTCTGACTGTTCTGATTTCTTGCTCCTGGTTAAGGAACACAAGGTTTTTGACAGATGCCTTTGCCATTATTCTTCCCCTAATGCTGTTGTTGTTTTGTGTTACTGTCAAATTGCATCTTCCTAAAGTCCTTCCCATTTTGTCAGCTGCAGATGAAGTGCACGAAGGGCTGAGTAATCTCCTAGCTCTGTCTCGGGAAATTGCCTTTTATTATTGATAACGCAGCACTGCCTTTGGAGGACACAACTCCACTGTGAGCTGGAGCAGGAGCTGGGGAGCAATGCTCAGCCCTGCCGGTGCCTGTGGGTGCTCCAAGGGAAGTGAACCTGCCCCTGGCCTGAGCAGGTGGCAAAAAGAACCAAGCAATGCTGCAGCAAGGTGGATCTGAGGCTGGGAAACTCCTGTCAGGCACCTCTTATGGAGGAGAAACCTACTGCAGGAAAGAGTCTGATCCTGCTTGGAGCATCCCAGCCTCTCCTCCTGCACCTCACAGGGAGCAAGGCAACTGCTTTCCCACTTTGTGCTTGTCCCCATTGCAGGTGAGTAGTGTGGCACCTGGAGGCATAGCTCAAAGACAAGCCCCATGATGTGCTAAAAAGTCCTTGGCACCAGGACAGTTCCCGCAGCATGGTTCAGCTGGTGGGAGCTGTTCCTACCCTCAAAGCTGTGTACAACAGACCAGATACTGCTGGACTGCTGCAGAGCAAGAGGAGCAGGGCAGACCCTGCTCCCAGGTGTGGGAAGTGGCAGCTCGGAGATCCATGAGGCACAGGGCAGGTGGTGCATTCTGGGGTGCAGCTTTACAAGAGCTGCCTGAATCTTCCCAGACATATCTATACCCTCCTGTGCCGCACAGGAGCGTGGACAGTGCTCAGCTGTTCCTTTGGCCTTTCTCCCAGGCAGCCATACAGGGATCTGCCAACAGTGGGCACAGGGATGACACCCCTGGTGCCAGTGCTGCATTCTGGGACCCTCCACCAGCACCTGCTGCCGCCTCTGATACACGTCACAAACTGTTAACCCTGCTTTGTGGGTATTGTGGGGCAGGAAGACTGATGGTCCTTGAGCACAGCATCCAGCTGCCCAAACAGGATCCAGGCTCTTTGCAGCACTGAGTTCATTGTGCTTCCATGAAGGTCATTCCCTTGGTGCGGGCCTCCTCCTGCTTGGCTTGCTGGTGGAAGTCCAAAGCCAAAGGCAGTCCATATCTCAGTGGTGCTGTGAGCAGAGCACCCAGGCTGGGAAGGGGCTGAGGGCTCTGTGCTAGCGCCCTTTGGCAATGAACTGGGCAGAAAACTGCCGAGTCAACACAAGCCCAGCAAAATACTCTTGTTGGAAGCCACCACAGCAAGCACTACTATTTTGCTGATAAATCTGATTTTTAAATGAGCTGATTTTTAAATGTCAGGCTGGTAAATAATGCATCTCGTAAATGAAGAGAGCTGGAACCAGGCTGGAACAAGCAGCCAGTGCTGCAGGTACAGCAAGTCCTGCACAGCAGGGAGAACAGTGGCAGCAGTTCTTGGGACCACATTCCCTGCACTGCTTCTCAAATTCCTTTTAAAAGTCTTCAGTTCCCACAGCACATTCCATGAGCTTTTCACATAAGCATAAATCCAGGAGTAGCATTGATGGGAACAAAAAGATTTTATAGATGTGAACTTCAGAGAGCAATAGGGAAAGCAGGAGGTTCTTGAGGCAACAGCCCTTGGGAGAGATGGATCTTTTTCATTTCAGGAGCATTTGCAGCCACATCAGAGCCATTCTGGTGGCCTTCTTGCTCCAGATCCTGACAGACAGCTTTTCCTAACCTCTTACCACCAATACTCGAGTAGAACAGATTGTTAATCACTATTAAAAGTCCCAGGAGCTGCACAGTACTGTGTGCTTCCTACCTGCCTGGAACAGATGGGGCAGAAACTCCCTGAGGTCTTGGATACGTGTGGCTTTGCATTGGATAAAATCCCGTCACCTCCAGCTTTCTGAGAGGAAGCCCAGCCCTGAGTGGGCTGTGCTGGGGAGGGTCTGTCCTGGGTGCAGCCCTGAGCTCAGTGCTGTGATCTGAAGGGTGAGAACTTCAAATCACCATGGCTGGTCAGTCTTGAAAATCACTTGTGCTGAAGGTTGTCACTGGCTGCTTGTGGCACATCCCTGTGCACGTGCTGGCCATACAGACCCCCAAAACTGTCCTGTTTGGCTTCTAGCTCCTCTGCAGATGTTTCAGCCTTCTTTGGGTGCAGCAGCCAGAGAAGAGATCTGTGCAAGGGAAGGATTTGGAGCCAGAAAGCGCTTGGACTGCGTAGCAGCTGGAGCACGTCCTGATGAACAGGTTTCCTCAGGGCTGCAGGGGAGTAAACCTAGGGCAGATCCCAGTTTGTTTCGTGAGTCCTGTCACCATCACATCTGGTGGGGACCTGGGGCCTTCTGCAAAGCAGGAGCACTGGCACAGAGCAATACCAACACAAACACCCCAGGAGTGGGGCTGGGGCTTGGTTTGGTGGCAAAGCTCCAGGAACCATGACTTCCCAGAAAGGCTGCTGCCCATCTCTGGAACAGGCAGTGGCACAAGCTGCTCAGAGCAGCTGTGGCTGCCCCATCCCTAGAAGTGCTCAAGGCCAAGTTGGACAGGGCTTGGAGCAACCTGGTCTAGCAGAAGGTGTCCCTTCTCATGACAGGGGGTGGAATGGGATGAGCTTGATGGTGCTTCCAATGCAAACTGTCCTGTGATTCTATGATCTTTGGGCAGGCTGCGAGGAGCAGAGTTGATCAGTGATTAATTATGTGCTATCGGAAGCAATTACTGATCAACAAAGTGCCTTCAGGCAGCCTGAGGAGCCTGTGGGAGGGGTGTAAAACCAGCACAATGGTCTCCTTGAACACTACTGAATGTGTAGAGAAGAGTTAATGGCTAATTAAAACTCTGGATGATTTCCAGGGTGATAGTCAAGGTGCTTGTGTACTGGTGTTAAAAGACAAATTCTTCATTGCCAATCCAGCTACCATCCTTGTTCAGTTAAACTGCAGCAGATCTCCCACAAAGGTAATTTTCTGCTTCTCTAGCTTGATTCTATTCATATTTTAGAGGGTAATTAGCATCACTTGGTGTCCTTATATGCCCAACTGAAACAATTGCACCTTATTTCAGTAGTGAAAGTTAATGCCTCTCCATGTAGGTTAGTGTCACAATTTAGGATGAGCACTAGGGCCAGGCAGAGGTGGGGACCAGGGCACCATTGCCACTGCTGCTGCTGCTGCCAGCAGCCTGGTGCTTGCTCCAGTGCAAAGACTCCCCAGTTTCCGTTTGAGCTGTTTTCTGGATGCTGTGGCTGGCAGCAGTGAGCCCACAGTGCCAGCGGCTGCCTCTGCTACTCAGCAGTGGTCAGAGGGGTGCACGACAGACCCGACTGCGGCAGGCAGCGCGTGACAGCACACCACGGCACACCACGGTCACACGTGCTTTCAGAGTCATAGGGGATGGTGACAGGGCTGTCACCTGCCACACAGTCAGAGGGCTCAGCGAGCAAACAGTGCCTAGAAAATGGCAACCACACATTGTGTTTGGAGGCCTCATTTATGGAGCTGCTGATGAGGCATCAGTGACTTTGATAACGTCAAGGACTAGAAAGTAAATGCTTCCACTATAAATCTTGTCTGCTTTAAAAGTAGGTTATACTTTCAAAGCGCTTTAGTTCTTAGGAATTTAATATTTCTATGTCAACTGTAAGACAAGTAATTGGATGGTGAGAAGGTTGTTACTGGAACCTGAGATTAAAGGCAGGATTTGAAATGCTGTGTTGTGTGCAGGTGGGTGTTTTTGTTCATTGCAAATGTGACTCTGAAGATTTTGCTGGCACCATTTCTGTTTGAAATAATGGAAGCACAGAATATCCTGAGCTGGAAGAGACCTGCATGGATCAGCTCCTGGGCCTGCACAGGAGAACCCCAAAATCCGCCCTGGGCCTGAGAGCATTGTCCAAATGCCTCTTGAGCTCTGGCAGCCTTGGGGCTGTGACCATTCACTGGGGAGCCTGGGCAGTGCCCGAGCACCCTGTGGGGAAAAATCTTTGCCTATCCAGCCTAAACCTAAACCAGCACCCATGGAATGGCCCTGGCAGAGAGGAGCACTCTCCCAGCACCTGCCATGCCCAGGGTACTCACCCACAGACTGGTGTGTCCATGGAGGGAGCAGCTCCAAACCTGGGCTGAATCCTCTCTGGGAGTGGGTTGTTTTAATCTCACCAAGCAGTTTATACTGAGGACATCAAAAGCTCTTTTGGCCCATGCTGGGAGATACTTGGGCTGCTTCTAACAAAAACTCTGCCTCCTCCTCCCCTCATTCACCCCTTCCTGCCTAGGGAAGGAGTTTCCCACATCCCATGAGCAACATTTCCCTGGTCTGTCCCTTTCCAAATCACAAGCTGCACTACTGCAAGCTGGCATCAAGACTCTGAGGTGAGCACAAGCTGGCTGAATCCAAGCCCTCCCTGTGGGGCTGCAACCCCAGAGCCCCTGGACATGGACCATAGCTGCAACACCATGGCCATGGATTTCCCTGAAGAGATGAAGCAGCACTGGTGGAGGTCCTGGGGCACCCTCTGTGAAATCACTCTGCCTGTGCCATGCTCTCACCTGAGGGGTGCCAGAACTGTGCAGCCCTGTCTCAGAGCTCCATGCCCAGCCTGCCAGAGGTGAGAGGAAAATGGGCTCAGTTCAATGACAAGACTTTCATGTTTCAGCCTTAAACTTTCCATAAACCAGCAGCTGCTGGACAGGTGAGCTGGACTCCTGTGCCTAATGTAGATTGAGAGCAGATCAGCTTTTCTGTCTTAATTTGCTTATGACCTAGGGAATTATCAGAGAGGATCTGTTATCCTGCCAGTGCACTAATGATTCTGGCAAGAGAAGGGGTCCCCAGGGAAGCAGTGGTATTTGCTAACCTTTCCCCAGTTTGCTTTACATAATAACAAACTCCTCCAAATGTCCTCAGTGTGACTGGCCATTCCCCTTCACCTGCACATGCCTTGATATTTCACTTTTTAAATTTCAAGACTATTGCACAGTAAGAAAAGGTGCTGAATGCCTCATGTCATTCATCTTCCCTCTCCCTTCAGAGGCTATTCTTAGCCACAGCATCAGTTTAGCAATGCAAAAGGAGGTACTTTTCCTTTTCAAGGTCTCTAAAGATTTCCTCTATCCACATGTCCAGCTAGAAAATAAAAACAACCTGAATCTACCTGTCAGTCTACCCTTCAGCTCACTGCTTTTCTCCAAAACAGGTTGCAAGGCTGGGAGCATAGCAGAGACCCTCTCCAGGGGCATTTCTAAAGGCAGTGGGACAGCTGAGCACACACTGTGCTGAGGATCAGGCAGGACACTCCAATGACATACCATCCCAATGAGTGTCACTGCAAAATATCATGGAGTAGCTGTGGAAAAAAGGACCTGGACATGCACTAGCCACATATGCTGGGACCCAGAAACTACCCTGAGCCCTGGGCTGATTGCACAGTGTGGGCAGCAGGGGAGGGGGGATTCTGCCCTGCTCAGATGAGATCCCACCTGCAGAGCTGCTTCCAGCTCTGGGAACCAACATCAGAAAAATGTGGAGCTGCTGCAGCGAGGCCAGAGGAGGCCACTGAGATGCTCCAAAGGCTGGAGCCCCTCAGCTCTGGATCCAGGCTGGGACAGCTGAGGGTGTTGAGCCTGGAGACAAAAAGGGCTCCAAGGGAGCAGCTCCAAGGCTCCAGGGAGACTTTAGAGCCCCTTTCAGTGCCCAAAGGGGCTCCAAGAGAGCTGGGGAGGGACTTTGGACAAGGACCCAGTGGGATAGAACATGGGGGAATGGCTTCCCACTGCCAGAGGACAGGGATAGTTGGGATATTGGGAAGGAATTCTTGGCTGTGAGGGTGCTAAGGCCCTGGCACAGGTTGCCCAGAGCAGCTGTGGCTGCTCCCAGGGTGGGAGCTATACAAATGGGAATGATGAATGGAGTTTGTCCAAGCTACCACCATCACTTCATGTGACAGGTGTGTGCAGACACCATTTTCAGCCATACAGCCTCCCTGCACACCCACCGCTGACCATGCCCTCCCCAGGAATCAGTTCATTCCTCACCCTGACAGCCCAGTCCAAGTGCCAGCAGGTGCAGCTATTGCTGTTACATGCTGTCATTTATGAGTGTTTTCATTTCTACAGATTCTTGACATGAAAAGCCCATGATTAAGATAATTAGAACAAAGCCTCAAAATCAGCATATATTTAAATAAGATTTAATTCACAGGTGAAAGTTCTGAACTTATTATTTAAATAATGTTATCTTTATTGACAGTATGCAATATAGATCTGACTTGCTTAGGGTATTTATGATACTCATTTCTTTTTAATCTCTCTTAATTTGATGAACACACATCAAACTTTCAGGAAATGGCAGAGTAGTTCCTCAGGGAAACCAGGCAGAGCTCTCTTGGTGGTGACTGGGATTGCCATGGGGAGGCTCTTTACAGAGGTACAGCTTGTTTGAGGCACTGAAGTGATCCTGGAATCATACAATACTGAACTGGAAGGGACCCACAAGAATCATCAAATTCAACTCCTGGCCCTGACTCCTGGCCCTGCACAGGACAACCCCAAAACCCCATAATCTGCTTGAGAGCATGGTCCAAATGCTCAATGAGTTCTATCAGGCTGTGACCACTTCTCTGGGGAGCCCATTCCAGTGTCCATGATACTCTACAGCATGAGTGTGGGTGGCCTCAGATCTCTCCAAAACACTCAGGAGAGAGATTCTGGCTCTGGGAAATGATTTCTCACTTCACTGTGTCAGAAGCTGTTGAAAATAGCTGTTGTCAGCATCCAAGAATTCTTGTGTGCCAGCAGTGGGGCGAGAGGTTGGAAGAGGCTGGCTGTTCATCTTGCCAAAGGAGCTGGAGTATCTCCTATGTTCTCTGCTTTGCTCTCCACCCCTGGCCCCTGGAGCAGCCTTACAGGCAGCTATCCTTGCTTTGCTCCAGCAGGTGCAGGATACTCCTGCCTGCTCATGCCTCCATTCCATCTGTGCCTCCATCCTGCCCTGCCTTCATCCCGCCCGTGCCTTCAGCCAGCCCATGTCTCCATACCACCAGACATGGTCTTACAGAACAGGCAGCAGCAACAGCAGACCTTGATCATCCTCTAGACCTAGAGACTGCCTTTTCCCCCCCCAGCAATGTCTTTGGGAAGGTTTTTTGAAATTATGTTGTTCCTGTGAATGTTGACGTGTCACGCCAGTGGCAGGTGTGCGGTGCCACCTGCCAGGACAGTGCCTGCAGCCAGGCTCCTGCCAAGGACAGGGACGGGGAGGATGGTGTAACCGATGTGCCTGGCTGCCGGGTAACCAGTGTCTGCTCTGGTTCACCTGACAGTGCTCCAGAACACAATGCACCTTCCCTCAAGAGCGGGTTGCAGCTGGCAGCCCTTCATTTCTCAGGCTTAAAAATAGTCACAGGCATTATAAACAACCTTGCACAGAACACAACAGAAACCTTGTTTTTCATCCTCTCCATTCCTTGTGGGAACAAATGCTCTTATCTCCTTTCCATGCTTGGTTGACTGCAGGAGAGAAACATGAATGATACAGCACATTCAGCACCTCGCCTTGTGTAAAGGAAAATATTTACTTATTTATTTCATCTTCTGTGATGCTCCAAGTTCTTCAGGGGAAACAGGATGAAGCAGCAGCTCAGCAGCCACTGGAGAAATGTTTAAGCTCAGAGGCTGGTACCCACCAGCCTCTGAGCTTTCAAAAAAATCTGCTTACAGAGGACAGACTTTGGCTCTTTCTCAAGAGCTCCTTCCGAATCCAAGGGCTGCCTGGCAGACTCATATTAATAAACAGTTGCACATTAACAGTTATGAAGTTTTATCTTCTGCTAAAAAGGTATGAATTACGCAGCAGGGAAACACATGAGTTAGTAGTGTGTAAAGAGCTCAGAGCAGCCCACAGATCCAGTGCGTGGAGGTGCTGCGGTTCTCCTGTCTCTGCCAGCCCCATTCCGGCTGTCGGCAAGTTGGTGCACGGGCTCCTGTCCTGGCTTGGTGCATGCCAGTTCCCAGGCTGGCCTGGGAAGTCTGTGAGCATGTCAGGCTCTGCTCTCTCTGGGAACGACACAGCTGCCAGTGCTCGTCCTGCCCTTGCTGTGCCACCAGCTTCACCACATCAGGCTTTCCCCACAGAGTGGTGGTAGTGAAAACCAGAGCCACACTATTTTGCTGTAATAAGGCATTTCCTGTAATCTTTCAGAGCCTTCCCTTCACTGCTACAGGGGAAAGCTTTTGATGCCAGCTCTTTAAGTCTGGCATGAGGCTTGGTTTTTGGGGACCTGACTATATGGGGCTGTGTGGTTCATCCCACCCATGTGCTGCAGCTATGGCAGCATTGCCTTCCCAAACTTGTTCCCTAAATCAGCTCCTATTTAGGCTTTGTTTATAGCTCTGCTTAGCCAACAGAGTGTTGCATGTAAAGGTTCTTATTTATTATTTGGCAGACGGAGGTCTGTTAAATTCCAGTTAGAAATGTGTTGTGGGAAGGTCAGGCTCTTTGCAGAAGCTTCCTCCTAAAATAACGGAATGGGACCAGGGACATGAAACTCATGCACCCCATGGCACTGCCCTGGAAATGAGGGACGGCAATTATCAAAATTAACTTCATAGAATCATGAAATGGTTTGGATTGGAAGGGTCCTTAAAGCTCATTCCCTCACCCCTGCCATGGGCGGGGACTCCTTTCCCAGGCCAGGTTGCTCCTCACCACACAGGATTCTGTGCCACAGCTCCCAGGTCCTGTTGTGCCACTCATGCACATGACGCTCTCCTGCTTTGTGTATGCTGTAAATCCTGAGAGGTTTCCTGTCTTTTTTCTCTTCCTTCTCTCCATGCACAGCCCCTGAACAGCCACCTCTCTGCCTGCTGCTCTGTATGGAATTTTTACTTGTGTAATGTATATTTTGACAAGGATTAAGAAGGCCTGAGGGTGACAAATATTAATTGCACACTGAATTTTCCACTCATTACTAGGACAAAGCTTCCCATTAAATAATTCATAAGTGGAAGAGATGCTGAGGAAACTATTTCTCCAGAATAGTGTCCAGGCTCCCATGAGCTGAAGGAGACATTTACAATTAAGCAACAGGCAAGAAGTTTGACATCGTTTTATTTTCTCCCAGCACCACTATGATCTATAAGCCATAGCATGCAGATCTTTTCAAAGAAGCTATAAGAACCCTTTAATATTCATGCTGTTTAACCATGAGGCAGCAATGGTGCAGCAGCGATAATACCCAATGAGTTTTGGTGCACTGAGCTCACATCTCTAGAGGCTCCAGCTCTGTCAGCTGGGCTGCTAGGTGATGGACAAGATGCTCTGCTCCTCTTGTCTTGCTTGGCCTTGTCTCCCACCAATCCAGCCACTGCTGTTTTCCATCAGTCTGCATCTCAGCCAGAGGCTGTGCTCTGGGAAAAATCCCGCTGCTGTGTTTACCCATGCAAACCAATCCTTGGAACCTGCTTCATGGTACCAGGCAGCATTCAACATGAACCTGCAGTTAATTACATGTTCTTGCTAAAATAGTTGAGTAGCCTACATTCTGATCGCTGTAATTGCATCCTAATGATTTTTGTGTCAGCTTGTTACATGCAACTTTGGTGTTCTGTAAACAACAAATTAAGTTGATCGTTCTGTCTTGAGGCACCTGAGGCACAAGTAGTCCACAACCAACTTCCCAAATGGAGAAGGCTGGACTTGATTATCTTGGAGGTCTTTTCCAAATTTAAGATTCTATGATTCTATTCTATAGTTATTCCAGGAGCTTAGATGGGGAAGGGCTCAGTGCCAGACCCTGCCAGGGACAGAGTTGGGCTCTGCTGGGCAAAGAGTGGGATGTGGGCTCCAATGCCAGACCAGCGCTGGGCACCCCCTGCCACCAGCCCCAGCTGTTGCAAAACACTGCTGATGTTCTCCCAGTCCATGGAAGGAGTTCCCAAAGAGCCAGAGAAGAAACTACAAAACCATAAATTAACCTGGAGAACAGAAAAGTGTATTCCTATTGACTTCAGTGAGAGTTAAAAGCAAACAGTTCTGTTAACTATTAATTGTTATAATTGAACAAGATCAGAAGCCCAACCTGTGCTCCATGAAGAAAACTGAAGCTTCTATAAAAGTTACCAAAATTATGCCATGCTTCCATTATGGCTCTTCAGAACATTACTTATTGTCAATGTTTTTCATGTTTGCTACCAAAATACAAACAATAGCTCCCTAAAAACTGTGCATGTTAGTTAACCTCATTAAATCCTAAAGGATTAGTCAGCTGTTCCTCAAAGTTATGTGGCTTGGAAAGTGATTTTCTAATATGCAAACTTCAAAGGAATTTTGAAATCCTGCAGCGTAAGCGAGACAGACAATGTTAATCCACTGGAGTGCTGCTTAATGGCCTGCTTAATTTTTGTTTTGCTTGGTCTCTGTAAGCAGGTGGACATGAAGGCTGCTTGCAATTCAGCTTCCTCTTGTATCACCCCACCCATCGAACATGGATTCCTCTTCCACATGGATGACAGTGCATGCAGGTATGGCCACGCTCCTGCGTCTTTCCCCCAACCTACAGCTATGCATGGACACAAACCCACCTGAGGAGGGTCTCTGCAGGCCCACTGGTGGATGATCACAGACTCCTGGAATGGTTTGAGTTGGAAGGGACATAAAGCTCATTCCAAACCCCCTGCCATGGGTAGGAAACTCTACCACTATCCCAGGTTGCTCCAAGCCATGTACGAACTGGCCTTGGACACTTCCAGGGATGGGGGAGCCACAGCTTCTCTGGGCCACCTGTGCCAGGGCCTCAGCACCCTCACAGGGAAGAACTACTTCCTAATAGTTAACCTAATTGTTTCCTGTTTTAGTTAGTGTTAGGGAGGACAGGGAGTCTGCACCTGCCCAGCATATCATGTGGAATTGGGAACCCACCATTGCACAGTCTTGGTGGGGACTACCCTGACTCAAATAAATAATGCTATTAACTGGGAAGTAATGAAGGAATTAAGCACACTGAATTTTGAGAGCACAAAGAACTGAAACCCACAAATTAATTAAGGTTCACAGCCCCCCAGTGCGATTCAGAGGTAATTGCTCTGTTCATGGTTCATGTGAGAGAAGAGGGAAAGGAATGTGGCACAGCGGTAGCAGCTCTGTAATGTAACACGTGGCATTTCAGCCCCAAGAAGCTTCTCCTGCTTCCCCTGCATCTCCTGGGTCTCACAGGGGACTGGAGGAGCTGGGTTTTTGTGCTCCGCTGTTTAAGTGGAGTCTGGTCAGAGATCCCTGGCTCTGGTCCCATCCCATTGCCTTTCCCCATTAAGCCCTGCAGCATCAGCCACATTCTGCCAGGACACTCAGATGAATCTTGAGATCCCTACTTATAAGTGTTGGAGGATGTTGCTGTAACGGAGACAGCCAGCAGTACAGTCAGCAATCCAGGCTGAATAATGTATTCACTGCTGTGTTATCAGCTGGGAAACCTGTTAGTAATAAAAATACATGAGCAGAAGCAAAAGCACATGAATGTCTAAAGGGACAAGGTCATTCTTGAGGATGACACTTAGGCAGGCCCAGTGTGAGTCTGGGTGTCAGACATATCAAAAGGCATTGAATGGAAGCATTTCAGTATGTCTAACATGCAGGGAGCACAGCTTTGCCTAAGGGATCTTATTTAATTCACCTAAGAATGAAAAGCATCACACCATACTCTGGAGACCAGTGAAAGATCCTGACATTGGACTCAAGGATCTCAAAAGCCTTTTCCAACCCAAATGATTCTCTCCTCTTCCAAGTAAAGCAGCAAGATGAGAGGAAATGGCTTCAAGTTGCACCAGG
The DNA here is from genome assembly GCF_017590135.1 of Pyrgilauda ruficollis. Taxonomy (NCBI): domain Eukaryota; kingdom Metazoa; phylum Chordata; class Aves; order Passeriformes; family Passeridae; genus Pyrgilauda; species Pyrgilauda ruficollis. The sequence continues at coordinate 62,786 of NW_024508102.1, read as the reverse complement.
GGAGGTTTACATGAGATACTAAGGAAAATTTCTTCATCAAAAGGGTTGTCCATCACTGGAACAGGCTGCTGAGGGCAGTGATGGAGTAACCATCCTTGGAGGCATTGAAAAGATATGTAGATATGGCACTTGAGGAAAAGGATTAGTGGTCGTCTTGGCAGTCCTGGGTTAATGGTTGGACTTGATGGTCATAAAGGTTTTTTCTGACCTAAATGATTTCATGATTTTATGATTCTTGTCTGTTATGTCAATAACAGATAGTGTACAAACCCACAGGAGCCATCTAACAACAGGACACACTCTTTTTTTCTTTTTTTGCAAAACTGTTTTTGAGGGCTGACAGTGAAAGATGAAGCACTGTGTACTCCCTTTCCTCATCCTTCAGTGAGGTTGAGCCCAGCAGTGGGAGTTGAGAAGTGATATCTGTAAAACAGATGCATCAGCAAAGAAAGAAAGGTCCCTGCTTTGTGAGAGGGAAATTAACTTTAACATCTTCGTTATAAGTCAGAGGAAAGGTTGGTGCTGGAATGGTGAGCTTTGAAGATTATCATATTGTCATTATTCATTAATGACTACAAAGAAGCTGCCTCTAAATGATAACGGTGGAGTATAATGGTAAACCTATGAAGCTTCTATTAGATCCCATTTACTCCCAAATGGTCCTTTGCAAATAACCTATTAATAAAACCCAGCAATATTAATCAGGTTTTGGCTACAGTGACATGTGTTGCTGTACAAACACTGCTAGGAGAAAAAAGAATCTAGAAAAACTCTTTCCCTGTATTTAGAACAATAATTTAATAACTAAATTATAACGGGACAGGAGCTCCAGAATTATGGATGTCATAATGTAGTGGAAGGATTTTTGTCTTACTGATACAGGAGGAAAAAATAACAAAAAAATAACATAGAGAAAGGTGTGTCACCAGTGTTCTCAGAGGAAGGGTGACATTGGTATCTAAGCTCTGGTTCTGAGACTGCCTCTGCAATGTGCTGAAAACCATGTGAAAGGGAGAAACCTGATCCAGAACTGGACACAGTGCAGTGGGAAGACAGTTTCTCAGTTGATGCTCAGCCATGGCACTTCTCAGCAAGAGTGTTATGGAAGTAACAGAAAATAAGGAGACTTTTAAATCTCAAGCACGGGGAGCTCTGAGTTGCCAACCCAAAGCAACTCTGAACCCCAGGTATATATTTTTTTCCAAAGTTCTGCCTCTATTGTAGCCACAGCTGGGTGACCTCTGCCTTGAGGTGAACTTTTTTTCTGTCAGAGTGCATTATTCTACTTCCTGTACTAAAATGTAAATTAACTTAAAGCCTTTGTAAGCAGCTTATTCAATATGAGCTGTAATTTCAGCTGGGACTGTAAAAAATGCTCTCTCTAAAACTTTTATCAAAGTTATTTTGTGTTATTATTGCTTTCTGTGATGTGTCGGGATTTTCTAAACAGCAAATAATTCTGCACTTATCTTGGTTCCTTTGATAATATTTTTTATGACAGATCTACTGAGACTTTAGCTATATTATTAACATTCAAAAAGAAGAATGGGGACAGTCTTTTCTAAATAACTCTGTGTAAACCCTTGCATGCTGCTGCTTAAATACTGATCATGGAAAGACAAGGAATGTATTAATCATATAGATTTATACAAGTAATGTAACCAGATCTGCATGAGCTGTTGCTCAGAATAACGAAGGCAGTCATCTTTATGCTAGGCAAGGCTGATCTGCTCAAATGAGGCTTTCTGCAAGGTACAAGCAGTTGGAAGACTGACAAAGTGATGAAGTCAGTGATGTCAATAGCAGTCAAAGAAAGGTTGGCTCTGTCAGTCTGAAATCACACCTCAAACACCAGGGAGCAATCCCAGGAGAAGACTGATGCACACACAGGTAACCCTCGTGCTCCCTCCAAATGTAGGGGCAGGGAGGGAGTCTTGTTTTTCACTTCCTAACACTCCACTGCTCCTCCTTCATCCTCTTTTATAGAAGTCAAGAGAATTGTTAGTGTGTTGTTGCTGCAGCTCAGACCCTCTCTCCTCTGTCAGTAGGGCTAGTGGAACTGGAGAGGGCAGGATAACGCCTCAGTCCTCTGTCACTGGTTCTAGTCCACTCAGATATTTCAAGGTATCTATGAAAGACTAGCTCAGACCTCATGTGCAGGACTCAGGCTGGGAGGCGATGACTGACAGGAGTGGGCATCAACTCTCAAGAAAATTGAGTTTCTTTTTGCATTCTCCAGACAAGTTTGTGCACAGACACAGAGGGCTGGTAGCACTGCTCTGCGAGCTTTCACTGGTCCTCCTTGTTTCCCCAGGCTGCTCAAGCAGCTGATATTCAGTGAAGAGAAAGTGACTGGTGAAAAGGAGCAGGAACAGAGAGGAGCTGGGGATTACTTTTATGAGACAGACTGGACCATGCCAGCTATCCCAAATCCCTGTGAACAGGGTTATAAAACTTGACAAGGCTGTTGCAGATATTTCATACCCTATTAAAGATGTAAAACCACTGACAGAGATGAGCCACTTACAGATGCTAACTCACTGCTGGTGAAGGAGGCTGACAGCAAGGGGAAGGTCAAACAAAGGATTTTAGTGGGTGATGATCAAAAACACATCCAAGTGGAGAGAAATGGCTGAATGGAAGGTAAAAATTGTTAAACATCACCAAACCAACAGCTTCTGTCATTCCTAATAAATGGATGAATAGCGTACTTTGCCAGTCAGTTGCATATGCAGAGGAGAGTTGGCCTGTGACACCAATTAGCCAGGGTTTTATCCCAGCACAGACCATTCCCAGTCATTAAATTTAGAGCTACAAAGTTGACCAAGAGACTGGAACATCTCTCTTTTGAGGAAAGGCTGAGGGAGATGGGCCTGTTCATCCTCAAGAAGGGGCAACAAAGAGGGAAGCTCATCCAAGTCTATGAGTGTTTAAAGGAGGCCTGCCAAGAAGACGGACCAGGCTCTGCTTGGTGGTGCCCAACAGTAGGACAAGAGGCAATGGGCAGAAGCTGATGCACAGGAAGTTCCACCTGAATATGAAGAAGAACTTCTTTATATGTGAGTGACGCAGCACCGGAACAGATTGCACAGAGAGACTGTCTCTCACTGGAGATGATGAATGGCCTGTACACAATCCAGTGCCATGTGATCTTGTATAACCCTGGAAACAGAGAGGTAGGACCAGATGACCCACTGTGGTCTCTTCCAACCTAACCCATTCTGTGATCTGTGATTCTGTAATTCAGTAGCAGTGGCTCTGCCACTGCAGCTCCCTGCCAATGGTCCCCTGGTCCTGGCACATTCAGTCCTCACTTCCTGAGTAATTCAGTTCTGCTTGCCTCTTTCAGCCATGCACTTTACTGCAATTTCTCCAGCCTTGTTTATTCTTCAAAGCATTAAGTTCTAGATCTAGACTTAAACTCCATTACTACATTTAGGTTCTAAATCCAATATGTAGACTTCAAACACATGCTGTAATTCCGTACAACTGTGTGACTCTCCTCCCCTCAGTGTTTGACTGGGCCTTTATCCCCTCTTTGCATTCATTGACATCAGCGGTGCTTGATCACATCATCTGCATCCCAGAGCAAGTAGCAGAGGGGTATTTGTGTAGGTTGCTTCTTTATGCTTCTTTATTCACACTGACAAGTCCTTTTAGTTCATCTCATTAACTCTACCACAGAATCCAACCGTACTTGGAGCAGGCAAATGTGGAGCAATCTTTGTAGTTACTTTTTAAATTTACTCTGGAAGTTTTGACTCCTGTGGGTGAGGCACAGAGGAAACATCAAAGACGAAAAGTGCTTGAGAGTATATGACTGTATGTCCTGCAGATCACTGCATGACACCTGCTCTTGGAAATTATTCCCCTTGTTTCAGAAGTGCCTTATTTGTCATTCTCCTCCCCCCCCTTTTTTTTTTTTTTGGCCAGCTTGAGGGTAACTGAACACTGCTGTCATTGTACAAAGCAGTACAATACAGGTCAGGGGCAGACTCATCCCTTGCCCAAGCTTTTAACCTGTTGGCAGTTGTTTGTGTCGAGCAAACAAACAAACCATTTTCTGTCAGTTTTTTCCCATACTCTCTGTCGCAGGGTTACAGAGCTTCCTTCAGCTGAGGTGTCTTTCATTTCATGAGTGTTAGTTTAAAAGGATTTGTGATATTTCAGGTGCAAAATGATGTTGAATATGCAGCTGGAAAATTGCGGCATACAGAGGTTCTGTATTTACTATCTGATTTACTGTAAAATCTTGGTTGAAACATCTAAAATTCCCAGCCCAGCACTCTTGCTGTTTACAGGAGTACTGAGGAGACATTCAACACTGATCTCTGCTCTCTGGTGACCAGTGATAGTAGTACTGAAGGCACAACATGGAACTGTGTCAGAGGAGGTTTAAGCTGGATACTGGGAAATGGTTCTTTTCCCCAGAGGATGGTTGGGCACTGAAAAGGCTCCTCAGGGCAGGGCAGTTGTCATGGCCCCAAGGCTGCCAGAGCTCAAGGAGTGTTTGGACAACACTCTCAGGCACATGGTAGGATTTTGGGTTTGTCCTGTCCAGGGTCAGGAGTTGGACTTGATTATCATATTCTATGATTCTCTGATTCTATTATATGCAATTATGAGTAGTTCTCAGCATTGTAGTAGGGCTCAAGAGTGGCTATTTATTTGTGAAAGAGGAGCAAAGAAGGATATACCACTGTGTGGATGCTATTCCTGCTGGTACTGTCTCTCATTTGCCTGCTATGCTGATGTGTTTATGAAATACAGGCAGATTTATGGTGCAGCTTTGCACTGGTGAAGCATGCATTGATCCCCATCTACAGCCTGCTGGGTTGATACATTCTCGTTTCTCAGGTGAGGAGCGCAGACATCAGGGATTAGTCTGCCCAGGTGACACAGGCTTCTCTTGAGGCTTGGGTTTATTCTCTAAGCTTTACAAAATTCCCTGGTAAGATTTGGTTCCTTGGCAGCTTCTGCTCCTGTACAAGTTAATTTATGGCATGTTCTAAAGTTTGTCTTCAGATAAATATCTCTTAGGGTCACACAATTTTCAAATAGACAGTCCTGGATATGTCTGTCAACAGAACAGCAAGTGCCTGGCTTTGAACCACTCTTATTCAACTGTGATTTGTTTGTGCTTCCTCAGAGATATGGAGCTTCCTGAATAATTTGTTACCCTGTGTTTGAGATGAGGGCTCTGTTAGGGAAGAACACTATGCCCACTGCTGCTTCCTGGCAACTAAGGTTTTTTTCAGTTAATACAGTGGAATTAACCATCACTTGTTGGTTTTCCCAAAAGCTGTAAAAACATTGTGGTCAGGTAGTTGGTGCTGTGAGACAGACAGACCTCTTGTGTGCCCAGTCACCAGGAAAATAGGAAATAACACCCTTCTGCATAAACAAATGCCAGCTGTGTATCAGTACAACTGGCTTTCATGTCATCCTTGCTGAGGATGAAGATGTTCTTATTTTGTGTTTGTACATGTTGTGTGAAGTGTTTTGCCTCTGTGGGGGTCTCTTCCATGTAAGCACAGGACTGCTGATCTACACATCACACCAAGATTTACATGGCAGGCACTGGGCATGAGGAAAAGGACTTCAGAGGAGTTCAAACACAACACCACAATTCCTTTTCTAACCACTCTGAGAAAGTGTCTTCATGCTCTAATTAAACAGTGTTTTGACATGTTTTTGCTGTTTTGATTGCCTTTGAACTTTGGCAGTGTGATAAACAAACTTTGTTTCCTTTCTTACCAAAAGCTGTGCTGCCTTGAAGCAGTTTATGTCCTTCATTCTGATGTGGCAGAGCTTAGCATCCTCTTCTTGTGGCATTCTATGTGTGCTGATGCCAACAGCAGAGTGGATTGGCAGCTGTTGTTTTTTGTTATGAGCAGGTTTCTTAGTGGTTCCACTTGCTGCTATTTATCGTTGCAAAATTCAGTGTTGAAATCTGATACTTCTAACACACTGTGTTGTCCTGACTGAGGTGAACACAGGGACACAGCAATGGGAACAAAAATCCATTGTTTTACAACTCAGCAAATATTCTTTAGGCTCTGCAGGCACCAGCTTCTTCACTTCCTCCTACAGAAAGGAAAGCAGCACTCCAGTCATACCTCCTTATTTGCAAACAGTGGCAAGGTTATACTTTTTCAGGACTCAGGTTTTTTTGCAGCCCTGCTGCTCCTTAAGGACTTCAGCCCACTGGGCACAGCTGGAGCCTTCAAGACACTCCTAAAACATTGTAGACATCACAAGAGATTTGCAGTGGAAATTCAGCCTCTGATTAAGAGAAAAAAAATGTGATGACTGGGCAGTGAAATTTGCAATTTGAACCAGAAAGCTTTCAAAGAATTAATTTCTAGCTCTTATAGCAGTGTCACTGATTTTGAATGAACTTTCCCGTAGTTCATACTTTTTAGTGTTTTCTTTGTTCAGCAGCTGTGCTGTGCTCCCAAATGCTGGGATGTACATGTCGCATACCTGGTGTGTAATCTGCACCTGGCATGAGTTAATTGCTGTGCTGAGATCTGTGAATCACAGCTAAATAAACAGGCTCATATGAAGAGAAAACCTACTGGATTTGTGTTTTCCAGTTGAAAAAGTATCTGCGTCTGTTTATATTTAAATTGTACCCACTGTTCTGAGCTGTGCTTTGGCCTGAGGTGCTCAAGCTACTTTGAACCAACTGCTTCCAGCAGCAGCAGCCATGGGAATGCTGGGAATACACAGGAGTGGTGTCTCTGCCTGTCTGGTTGTGCAGGCACTAAGTGCAAACATGAGAGTGGACCATGGACACCCCACCTCAGCTCTCACACCTATCTCAAACCCAGCTGCCAAGGGCACCTCCTGGCTAAGGGGTGGCCCTGGCCGAAGGTAAACTCTTCCTTAGGTGGGAGCTGACTGGGGGCTCTTAGCTGAGCAAGGCCCTGGCTGAGGGGGGCTCCTGTCTGAGGAGAGATCCTGACAGAGATGCTGGCTGACAGGAGACCCAGCCTGGGATGGGCACTGACTGAGGAGATCCTGGCTGAGGAGAGATCCTACACAACGCAAGCCCTCGCTGAGAGTGGACCCTGCGGCAAAAGGGAACTCCTGGCTGAGGGGATATCCCGGCCTAGGCAGGCATTGCCTGAGGGGCTCTATCCGGGGCAAGGGGCCACATCCGGAACGTGCCGCAGCTCCTAGGGGATCCCAGTGGGTCGGGTCTAATCCCCCTACATGCCCCGGCCCGGCCCGGCCCCCGAACAGCCTGTGACCAGCACCCCGGCGCCACCGGCGTGTCCAGGGCGTGGCAGGCCATGAGGGGCGCGGCCAGTGAGGCCGGCAGACCGCGGCGGAGACGGGAAGGGAGGAGCCTGGAGGGGTGAGGTCGGCGAGGCGGGGCTGGGGCGGCAGTCGGGCGGCAGCCGCGGCCGGGGCGGGAGCGGCGGCAGCGCGGGGTGGGTAGCGTCGCCCCGTGTTGCGGCATGTCCAAGACGCTGCGAAAGAAGCGGCACTGGCTGAGCAAGGTGCAGGAGTGCGTGGTGTCCTGGGGCGGCCCAGCGGGCCCCGACCCCGATCTGCTGCGCGGCGGCGCCGAGCGCGGCGAGTTCCCGTACCTGGCGGGCCGGCTGCCCGCGGGCGGCGAGGGCGCGCCGGGCCCCGCGCTGCTCTCGGGCAAGGCGCCGGCGCCGGGGGACGTGCTGCTGGAGGTGAACGGTACGCCGGTGAGCGGCCTCACGCACCGCGACACGCTAGCCGTGGTGCGGCACTTCAGGGAGCCCGTGCGCCTCAAGACCGTGCGCCCAGGTGAGTGCCCTCCGCCGCCGAGCTGGACCGAGGCCCTCCCGCCGCCGCCCAGCCGGCCGCGCGTAGGCCCGGCCGCGCCGGCGCCCTGCGGGGCGGCGGGAGGGCCGCGGCGGGAAGCGGCGCCCGGAGGCAACCGGGCGGAATCCGGGGCGCGGGTGCCCCGCTGGGAAAGTTTCCGCGGGTTCGGGAAGGTGCCACTGCCGAGCGGCGTGATGTGAGGGAGGAGGCGGCCCCGGGACGGTGCTCGCTCCCCCGTCCCGTCCCGGTGGCCTCCCCCGAGGGTCCTCTCCCCGCCCGGAATGCCCAGCTTCGCGCCGCTGCGATGCGGTGTTTGTGCGGGTATGACCCTCGCGGGCCTCCGGGTGACTCAACGGCCTTCTGAGGGTCCGGTGCCTGCGTCCTCTTCTCGGAGGTGCTTTCCGTGGTGTTTATATAATCCGATGCTTGCAGAGGTCGAGGGGAATGGCCGGGATGGAGCACCGGAGTGCCATCGCTTCATCCTGTTGGTTTCCCATTGGCAGAGATAAAGAACCCTGAGAACAAACTCCGGCTGTTCTTTTTTTCCACAGATTTGTGTTATTTCTGAGTACACTTCAATTAACTAATGCTTGTGGTAAAATTATGTTTATCAACGTGCCTGTTAAATGTCAAATTAATGCTGAATGGTGGCACCTGCAGCTGCATGAGTTAATTCATGAGCTCTTTCTTGGTCAGGCAACCCAGATGTGAGCCTACTGCCTTATAAGAAGGTGTCTAGGGAAAAAATATTTTTCTCTGAATCCCAGTGGATATCAGTGTTTCTATGATGGGGGTCTATAATATTTCTCATGGAGCTTCTTTGCTGAACACTTCTTTTGTTCTTCTTTGGTAACTGGTGGGTGCTATTTGACTTCACGTAATATGTATTTTCAGTCAGGTTTTCCCTGTTTGACCACTAATGGAAAGTCATCTTCCATACAGAGACTGTGCTGTTGGTCCTGATTCGTATAGCTTGCTACATTAAAACAACAATCAAAAAATTGAAACAGACATGCATCTTAAAAGCACCTACAGAAGCCTGGTAGGTTTTGAAAAAGGTCTTAATTTATAAAATTGTAAATCCTTTCTGAAGGGAGAAAATGGAAAAGAACAAATAGCTGCAAGTTAGTTGTGAAGTAAGAGGATTTTAAAAAGAGGGACTAATTGTTTAAGATAGAAAATAATCTCTTTTTAAAAGAGAAAGCTTGTGGAAGATGAAACTATAGTTCAGAGGGATTTCTTGTATGTCCTATGGAGTGAAATAGGAATATTCTTGTGCTTGGGAATTTCTATAACAGCAATGTCAAACTATCAAAATTGGCAGAAAAGATTTAGAAGTAATTGTTGCAATTAGCAATAGAAAATGGCAAGAACCAGATGATGTTCATGAGGACTTCCAGATATTGATTGTTAACAGTAGTGTGTTACCTGTTTCTTAAATTCTAGGTGGTGTGGAAGGAATGGGAGTGGGGAATATAGAATACTGATGAGAAACGGGTCCAGAAGATCAACAGAGGCTGGTTGGTGATTCCAGCAAGTTGATTAATATTTGGGTTTTAGAAGAGAAGGAGACTATTGGGCATGTGAACCGATACCACTTAATGAGGAGAGTGGGCTGCTTTCACTGGCTGGTTTAATCAAATCAGAGTATTTTGGTGAGGTGGATTTTCAAGTAGGCTTTCAGTAAGGTATCACTGACTTGGATGAGGATCTTGCTGAGTGAGCATGGTGTGGCAGCATAGCTGCCAAAATACAAGAGCAGAATTCTCCTGTGGCTTAGTAACTGGTTAAAACAGAGGAATGGTTTTTTAAACAGAGGAAAACTGCTGCTGGAGTCTTGTAAGGACCTGTGCTATTTAGCATAGTCATCCAGAGCTTGTAAACCCAATGCTGGTGAGTTATACAAAGAGAAGTAGCATTTTTGTGCTGATTTTATGTAACTTTTGGAACTGATCAAACTGAATCTTCAGATCCAGCAAATTTTCCCATACTGAAACATATGTACCACATCAGATTATTTTTGTAGTAATTTTCTCTGTTAGATTTAGTGTCCTTGAATACAGTATTTTAAAACATACTAGTTTTTTGCAAGGCTGCCACAGCTGCTCAGTGGCAGTTTTCCAGTCAGGGTATATGTAATTAGGAAAGTTGTTGACAAGGCATTCTCTGTGAAGACCTATGACTTTGAATTTGGCTTCCCTTTTGATCCAGAGCCATCCAAACCTGCCAAGTTCTGGAAGATGTCTGGGAAGGTGCGTGGGACCATGTGGGTGGTTGAGATGGAGGGAGTGAGGGCCAGGAGCTGGTGGTCCCTGATAGGCATTCTCAAAGACATGTAATTGTGTTACTTCATTTCAAGATCCTGTGTTCATGATTTTCCTCAGTCAAAACTGAAACTATCATTTGAAAGGCATGGAGTGCTCTGCCAGCAGACCTTTGTGTGCCCCATGGTTCTTCAGGCTTGGGTGCTATTGGGACAGAAGTCCGAGGGGATCCAGTGTCAGGGGTTGACAGTGAGGGATTTGTCTCCTTGAATCTGATAGTAATTCTGATTTTTGTGATGATGTAGCAGATCAGCACAAGTCTGCAATCTTCCTATTGCATTTTTCCTCTCACTTTCTGTTCAGCAGAACTACATAAAGAATTTACTCAAAAATACAAAGAGCTTCTATTTTTCTGAATTCAAATCTAGTATTCTCAAGAATACGGTTGCTTTGAAGAAGAAAATTGTTCCCATCCAGGAAACAAGAAGCAATTTGACTAACAGTCCATGAACACAATATATTTCTTAAAAGGAAGCATTGTGAATTAAAAACAAGAACCAGAAAAATGAATTTAAAGAACGTCAAACAGAGCAATAATGAAAACTAGAGTAATTTTTTCACCTGTCAATGTGAATGTACAATCCTCGTCATATTTTAAAATTCTATTTTTTTAAGTTTTGCAGCTGAAAAATAACTTGAAGCAGATGCTTAAATAATAAAAGAGCACAGTGCATAGCAAGTTATATGAGCATCACTAGCTTACTTTAGGAAGTTTTCAAAAAGATGGTTTAGTTTCAAAGTGTCTTTGTTTTATCAATGCAAAATGAAACTTCCTTAAAAAAATTAAGGATATTGTATCTTCTGAGATAAAACACAGCCATTTTCTACAACTGACTAGCATTTCATTAAATCCAGACAAGAACTGAAGAGTCATACCTAGACAAAAGTCATTGAGGTTAAATCTGTGGTTGAAATCATGACTTCTAATAAAGGTTCATCTTTAGTTCATTCTTGACTTCATTCACAGATAAAAAAATCCTCCTGCCATTGCAGAGTAGCAGCAAAACTACTCTTCAGGGGTTTTAAGCAAGATCTCTGCTGGCATAGACACCTAAGGTTGGTGGGGGTCAGCATAAACATATATGGAAGAATTTCAATTGAAACTGTCTACCTGCACAAGGAAAGTTCTTTCCAGGAATATCTGGAATGCAGGTACTTGATTGTACAGTCCCGGTGAAGATCTGATTCCCCTAAAACAGGGGAGCCAAAGAGGTGGGTTTAGAGAACACAGACAGCACTACTTGCCCCACCACCAGCTCCAGATAAATGCACTATCCTACAGGGTCTCTCCTGAGAGACATCAAGGATCGAAACAGAGAAGAAAACTGCTCTCCTGAAGGAAACAAAAACGTACAAATTAGTCGCAAAAGCCACATGAGGCCTCCTTATCATCTGAAATGACCACACCAAGAAAGAGCGCAGAATCATTAGAGGGCATCGCTGGTGCAATCATTACCACTGATGATGCACTCATCACAGTAAAATTTAAACACGGAAGTATGTGAAAGGGAAAGGCAATAGGATCTTGCTCAAGAGTACGTTTATATAAAGAGGAATTTTAGAAGCAAGATTGTCAATTACATGAACATCCTAATAGCCAGTGGTAGTAGAGCTTAATAGTCCTCTGCGTCCATACAATTAAGGTGCAAGCTTTTTGTGCAAGGCAGCTCCCAAACTGATACAGGACAATTTTAGAGAGGCAACAGCCTCCAGCAGAAAGCATGTCCCCTTCAGTTTTCCTTTTCAAGACAGCATCATTTGATGAAACTGGGATACCTCCATTCATTACAGTGGACCTGTATGCTCTGGGCTTTTCGTAGCATGGTCAAATGACTCAAGCTTTCCTCTGCAGTCCAGAACGGGTTGGCTCCTCACTAACTCTCAAGCAGGGAGGGCAGTTTTCCACAGCAGCACTCAGTAGCCTCTACCCAACATCCACCAAGGGCTGTGGGACCTGAGCTGGATGCACAGCTCCTCAGTCTTCCTGGGTAATACATTCCTCTCTTCCATCATAGAGCTAGACCACTGCCAGCTTCCACAGAAACACAGAATTAGGGTAATGCCTTTCCTCTGAGAGACAAAATTATCTTAGTGTATGTACTCTGATCTGTTTCAACATGGCACCTTTAGAATGACCAAAAATATTCCCGGAAAGCATTTTAAAATAATGGGGTTTAAGGTATTTGAGTTAGGTCTTAGATTATTTGTAAACATGTCTTTCTTAGCTCATGAAATCAGGCAACTGGGTGAATCCAAATAACTAAATGAGTTTTAATTATTGGTATTCTAAGCAAAAATTACCTGATTTGGTTTTACGAATAAAGAACATAGTCTTGTAAGTCATTGAGAATGAAATTCCTGTGGTGGTTAAGACTGTTAGTAAAAGTTATAGAGAAATAGACAAAGCAGCAGATAGGCAACTTTGTGCTTTTCTTTGTGTGATGTTTTTCACAAAGTTAACTTAAAGATAAGAAAATGAAGTATGTATTTGAGTGTGGTTTAGTGGAAGATGTCCCTGCCCATGGCAGGGGGTGGAGCTGGATGAGCTTCAAGTTCCTTTCTGACCCAAACACTTTCGGGATTGTATGGTGTGATCTTTAGATGACTGGGTGGTTTGCTGTCTAGTTTAGTAATCCCTGTAAAAGTATTGTGTCTCTTCAGTAGTTGTGTAGTTTAGTCAAACTTTAGGAAACAGCATGCATGGTATTTTTGGTGTGCACTGTGGGTTTTGGACACACAACGTGTATCAGAGGAGGGATGTTCAGCATAAAACTTAGTGAGTCTGGGCAGGAAAATCACTCTCTTGAATCACTGTCTTAAAAACCAATTAGCAACATAAAGCAGAAGTGCCTGTTTTCATATAAGATTTCCTTTTCCCTACAGGAGTTTTTGGAAGATCACAGCAAAAGTGTAAGTGGAACAGAAGTGAGGGCCATGTGCTGTGTCTGGCACATTTCTGGTGTTTGTGCAGCTGGTTTTGCCTACCAGCTTTGTCCTGCAGCTGTGTATAGAGGTGCATGTATGTAACTTACTTATTTTGCTGACATTATTAAAAACCAAAGCATAAACCCATTGATAAATAATTTGAACTTGGTGTAAGTTGATATGCTGATTAAGTACTTCCCTCTAAGTGATTTCTATGAAAAATCTATGAAATGTTTCTACAATTTTAATTCTATGGATTTAAAAATTATTTTGACACCTTTTTTTTCCCCAAATAGACAACAATAACACCCAAACCACTTAACCCATCCCCCTCTTTGAGATTTCATTGCCTGGAGATGCAACTTTGCTTTGGTTATACACCAGGTTTGCCATGACCTTGTTGCAGCAAAAAGCAGCAGAGTCTGCTGGTACTATTCATTAAATGCAAGAGGATTAACATCCAGTTTATTTCCTCTAAAACCACAGAACTATCAGGAAATAACTAAGCCTTAAAGTTTTAGGTTTGTAGAAATGATTTCCTCGTAATGCATGTACTTGGGGGGGGGGCAGTGGAGGAATTTCAGAATCCAGTTACGTAAAAGAGAGTTAGAGCCCTGGGAATTATGTTTAATGGCTTGTTTCATCCTTTATTGCTCTAAAGAATTCCTCAAAAACCAGCTGACCAAAAGTACCAGGGAAGTATTTTTACCTCTGTTGTTGCAACTATTATCTCTCAGTAATTTCACTAATCTTCTTTTCAGTGAGAGTAGATTGGAAATGCTTTGGTGCAGGGAGGACTTGTTTGTGAAAATTGCTTGGTACTGTGGGTGCCATTGAGGGAAAGTACCAGTAAGTAATCAAATGTGGTGTTCCAGTGCTAAGGAATGTATTGAGAGATGTGTTGCCTTGGCTTTCCTTCTAGTTGACAGTGCTTCCTTGGAAGATGATGTTTGGAATGTGAACTTCAATGAATTGTACTTGGCGTATTAAAAAATACTCATGACATAAGTTTGACAACAAAATTGCTGTGGTTTTCTTTCATAGCGAGTGTTGGTCCTTGTTTAAAAAAAAAAAAACAACTTTTTTTTTTTTTTTTTTTTTTTTATATTGTTCTAACCCAGACTATGCTATAATGATTCTATGGTTCTATGACTTAAGATCTGACATGCCACTTATGCATTCAGATGCCACTTATACTTTTTGTTTTACATGGCAACAATATGCCATATGTACAACTAATATATTTTTAAAATGTATTCCCTGCTAGATATGGTATGAACTGTGGATGGGTGTGTGCAGCTGGGGGTTAAACCATGCGGAACAGCTGAGGTAATAGTTTGTGCTGTGTCCTCTTATACGTTTTGAAAAAGGCAAGTAGTTATGTCCTTGGCAAACCTGGGTACTATTATTAAACCTTGTTTAGTGGTTTATTTACAGGCAGCAGGAAAACAGTTTTACTCAATCCAGGGCCTGAAGTATTGGTCATGTTGTGGAATTGCGGACTACACAACTTGACTCTTAAGTTGCAGGCTTTCCTCTCTGCCCTAGTTACTCACTCTAAAAAAAACCTAATCCTGTGGATTTTATTTCCCTCTCTGTAGGGCAGCAGTGAGTAATTACTTTTCTGTGGTGAAGGTAGAGATGCTGGAAAAGTTTAATTAATGCTCATTAGGAGAAGCTGCTAGTACCTAAAGGAATTCATTAGAGCGGGACTTGTAGTGTTCATCAGAATAGCAAATAAATGCAGTGAAGTGAATGTTATTTACATTGTACTGTGTGTGTATTTTTCTGTTCTGCAAAATGTTTCAGAATATGTGGTCCTCCACAGCCAAGGATGTCTTTTAACCTCTTTAAAGTGTCCAGATTCAAAATTAAGTTTAGGTTTATAGCATAAATCTCTTAAATCTCCTGTCACTTTGTCAATATGGAAATGAGGAACTTAGGAGAAAAGTTATATATGTCGGCTCAGCCATAAGGTACCACACTGGGAACACTTCACTGTGACTTAGTTTGGGTGGCTAAATGGCCTTATTCATTTGAATTTTTCATGTTATTGTTCTGCCATAGTAAATAGCTCACAGAAGGTGTTGGTGAGCATGGTGACAACTTGTTTTGTGCCCCAGGGCCCCTACATAGTGCCAACAGGAGTGCAGGAATAACACCACCTGTAAGCTGATGTGCAGGTTTGGGTGTCTGGAGTTGGAAGTAACCTTGAACCCCAGAGCAGCCCAGAGAGCAGGTGAGATGCTCTGTGGCCACAGCTCATTTTGGCCTTTGGAGTCTCCCTGTTGGTGGATGTTGGTCAGATCTGGTGAATTCAGGGTCTGCCCTGGGTTTATTTAAACTCAAGTTGTGGTTTGAACCTGAAGCTACAACTGTTTGTAAATCAGAGGTATTTTTATTGTTGAAACAATGTTCTTAGCACATTTTTTAAAACTTATTTTCACAGCTCTTCATTTCCAGCTGTTAGCTGTCTGACACTGGAGCTGGCACTTGCTTCATAAAGAAGCATTGAAAGCATTTGTGTTACTCCAGCAATTCCTTATCTGAAATACTGAGAATTGGAACTCTGTGGATATTGGAAAACTTTGTTACCATGCTGTGATTTGCATAGCTTTAATAGATTTTGCAACAGTCGGATGTTACTACAAATTCTGTAACAAAATACAGGCAAGACAGGTGTGTCTGGTACGAATCAGGAGGTTATTTACTTTCTCTGGCCTTTGCAGAGGGAGGGAACCTGAAATGAGGTTTCATGCTCCTCCTGAAATGAGGAGCATGAAAACTATTGTGTAGATGAGCCCCGATTTAAACTGTGGTGTTGGACACTGCTTAAAATGGAATTATTTGATATCAGACATTGGCAGACGGTCGGGGGCATTGGAGGATGGCATCTTCGGGGTATTCATTAACCTTTTCATCAGTCTGTATTTGTACACAAGTGCAGGTAGTGTGTCCACAAGGAAGTTGCAAAGTATTCAGAACTACGAATTGTTCTCTCAGTGAAAAATCTACTAAAAATAGGGTATTCTTCCATTCAGACATCAAAACCTGATCTCTAATGTGAAGTGTCATGCTGTAGGAATAGTAAAAAAGCTTTTACATGAGGAAGTTCTTTCTGTGAGCTGTTTCTTATAGTGGATGTAATGCAGCAAAAAGAAAAAGGACTTGAGTCACTTTCTGCTTTATTGAATTACCTTTGGGTGGCAGGAAATTAATTTGAAATCCTTATTTACTGCCTTTTGGTAAATACATATATTTTTTTTGTATTTGCACTATGTTCTTAAGAGGTCTGCTGCTCTTCCTGGTGTGGGGCTGCAGAGATGTTGGATATTAAGGACAGAAACAGTGTTTTCAAAAAAACCACCCAGTTCTTCGACAGAACTTGGTGTTATCTAAAGAATTTGAAATTGGGACACAAGAACTGGGTGCTCACTTCAGACTGAAGTGATCTGAAAAGATTCAGCATTCGTTGTTACTTGGCAGTCTAAGTTTTAAATGCCGAATGCAAGACTTTTCTCAAATTCTAAATGCAAAGTGCGAGGCTTTTCCTATTTAATGAATAAGCGGAGATAAAAATAAAATCTGCTTTTTGAGGTAACAATGTGCATTTGGTTCAAACGCAGAAAATTTGAGCAATGCCTGCAAGGCTTAGCTGGACCTCAGTGCTGTGGCAAATTATGTTGAGAAGCAGAGAATATTTGGAATTTTTCTGTGCAAAGACTATTCTTAATCGGCATCTGGACTTGCACCATTATTTTTTAGAGTAACAAATGATGCAGTTGGCCCTCTCCAGTCAGACCCTCCTGGCACCGTAAACGTTCTGGGTGCCCTGCGCTGGGCAGGTGAGGATGTGCTGCACACACAGCACAGCCTTGGCTTCACCTGATTGCTCTGACAGTGCCTCTGGGAAAGGCTCGTTAAGTCTCTTAATAAGAATTTAAACTGGCAGGTAAAGACAAGCTAATCTCTATTTCATCCCATGATTTATTTGAACAGCAAGATGTCTGTTTCCTTTTCTTTGCTGTTGCTGTAGATCTGCCAATGGGCACTGAATGATGAATTTGGGAATTTAAATGGATTTATTTAGTAGCAATCAAGTGCTCGCTATGTAATTGCTGACTGATTCTGACTCAATATGAAGAGTAAAATTGGGAAGGATCTTGACTACATTCCAGTGGCAGTTTATGAAATGATTAATGTGGTTAGGACAGGTGCCTGCTGTCAGATTTGTCCTATGTAATTCTTACGCTTGTAGGTGCAGGGTGGGTTTTTATCACCTAGCTGAGTGTTTTATTACATTGGTCAGTTGATATATGACTTATACTGGTATTCAGACAAAAATGGAACATTTTAAAACTCTTACCTTCAGGTTTGTGTGTGTCCTGGAAGTGAGGAGAAAATGGAGTGTTTTAAAAAGAACCATCTATGTGGGTAACAAGCTCTGTGCTCTAGTGATCATGGAGCATTTCAGAGAGATTACTGCAGAACTTATACAGTCACACAAGGTGATAGGAAAGGAATGATGCAATAAATACAGGAACAAACTCTGTGCTGTTAGTTTGGGTGTTCCTGTTGGGGTGCACAGCCATAGCTGCCTTCTGGTTGATTGCAAATTGTGAACAGAAATTGGACTTGGCTTTCCTTTCAAAGCTGTCTCTTTATTTGAAGTGCTTTCTTTCAAGGATTCCATTTCTGTGTCAGTCTTTAATTTAGTGAGCTCTTTAAGCAAATATAAGTGACTCCAGCCTTTGGAGACAGCTCCATACAGATGCTGGTTGGCGAGTTTCCCTAGTGGAATGCACTGCAGTCTGAATGCATTGAAACTTCTGTTATTGTAACTGAGGACTCTTTCTGTCTCATGACCTAAACAACATAATTATTTTGCTTACAACAATCACCTTGTGCCAAACGTGGTTGTGCAAACATTAAGTTACAGAATTGCGGAATTGTTAAGGTTGGAAAAGACCTTTAAGGTCACCAAGTCCAGCCATCAACCAGCACCACAAAACCATGTCCTCAAGTGCTAAATCAACATGTTTTTTAAACACCTCCAGGGATGGTGACTCCAGCAGTTCTCTGGGCAGGCTTAATTGAAGCAACGCAACTGGTGCAAGTTAGTCACTGAATTTAATGGCGTATCAGCCAGACAGTTGTCGCAGACATCTGCTGGGGAGCAGTTGTTTGCTGCCCTGTTCTCTAGACTTTGATTCTTGTTCACTGCTGAAATGTTTATTTTGTCATTTATTGTACTTGGAGAAGGGCTAGTAGGTATCTTTGAAGCTGGCCATGAGTGGTTGTACCATTTGTACCCTGACTACCACCGTGGCCCTGCAGGATTTTCTAAAATCAGATGGTTTAGGTTTTTGAAGTGTGTTTGTACATGGCTTATGCTGGAAATCATAGAGTGAAAATGAAGTTACTATGGATTTGTTGCCCATGTTATTTTTCTCTGCTTTGAGTAGTTCTAGTTTATTGTATAGAGTAGTGAAAGAAGTTTGCTCTGAAGTTAAAAATAATTGGAAATACAGCTGTGGTGTTCCCCATGTGGAATGACCTCTCCATAGGTGAGGAACTACTGACACATGCCAGCTAGAGCTGAATTTGTTGTACAGTTGACCACTGAAAGAGCAAGTTTTCTTTTAATGTTCAGTAAATTCCGATTATGAAAATCAAATTTATCCTTTTAATGAATAGGTCATTTGCCCATTTTTAATCTTCCAATCTCTTGAACACAAGTGTTCTGAACACTTTATTGCAGAAGTATCTCTAGAAAGAAGATCACCATATTGCTGTTATATTGGGGTGGTTGTGTGCATGGCCAGGAGTTGGACCTTGTTGGTACCTTCCAGCTCAGGATATTCTGTGATTCTGTGAGTTGGTTATTAATATGAAGGTTTATGTTTTAATAGCTGTTGATTACCAGCTTCTTTTTCCACATACTGACGTCCTCCATTGAGACACTTCTGTTGCTAACTACAGATAGATAAGAGGAAGAAATGCTGAGAAACAGATGTTGCAAGACCAAGTTCCCAGCTGTGTGCTAGCAAAATGAATATCATGGTGATTAGTTAACAATTCCTTGGCAGACAGAGGCATACGTAAAACAGTAAATACAGCATGCGGAAATAATAATATTAATTTACGGAAAAAAAAGAAGAAATTTTTGAACATTAAACATTGGCAGCATCAGTTCAACCACCTGTGTTCCTGAAGAGCTGACTGTATTGTGGTAAGTCACACCAAGGTCAGCCGAGCTGATTTTAGATCTGGTTTTAGACATGTTTTCCTGCAAACTGGTGATGGGGAAGTGCATGGATTTTCAACTTAAGTGCTGCATCAGTAATGAGGAGAAGTCTGTCAGCCTCAGCTGGCTGGGTTTGTTAGAAATTCCAATGACTGTGCCAAATAGTGAGGTGAGCGCCTCTGGCAGCTCTTTGAACGAGCTGTGGCTGTCAGTAGGATCCTGCACCACTCCCAGACATGTGTTGGAGCTCATCAGTCAGCACCTCTGGTGTATTTTTGCCAGGTTGGCTGCTGTGACCTGGGTTCCTGCTGGGAAGGGCTGTGATGGGATGTGCCAGCACTGCCTGGGCAAGTCCAGCATGCTTGTACTTCACTAGAAAGCAGCTGGATCTCAGAGGCTGAGCAGTTCCTCTGTTGCTAGCATCTGGCTCCTCACATGTGTACTCCTTGGAGAAAGCACTCTTTCACAGTTAATTGAAAATCCTGGGTTCCATAACTAAAAATAAGTCTTATTAAATGAATAGTGATGAAATAATAGGTTATCTTGTGCAAACAGAAAGAGAAATTCCTTTCATTTTTTATATTATGTGATGATTAACTGAGCATGTAGGGAAATGGTCTTCTCTTACTTGACTACTTAAACAACAGCCTATGATAAAGATTTTAAACAGAAGCTTCCCTGCAAAATAGTGTTATAATAGAATTGGAGTTCGTGCAGTGACACCAGAGGGATTCATGGGTGTGACAGACCAATGTGGATCAATGTCTCTGCTCTTTGTGGGATGCTGTGCTGCACACTGGTGTGCCCCTGGCCCTTGGGTGTTGCAGCAGACTGAGTAAAGCATCCCTTGGTGTAGAATTGCCGTGTGAACTGTGTGAGTCAAGCACTGACATTAGTCATGGCTGATGCACATCTGGAGTTCCAGTGATTTCACTGACTGCCCCTGTTGTGCAGTGAGCTCTGTGGGGGGGTTGTTTTCCAATTAAACTGTGAGATGTCCCTAATCAATACTGCTGTAACACAGCACTTCTGTGGGTTTGATCAGAGGAGTGCTGCCCTGGCACATAGATCTTAGTGATTCCGGGTTCCTGAGAGTCCTTCAGAGTGTGGTGAGTTACAGCAGTGCAATCTGCAGCCTGAAGCATCAGCTGTCCCTGGGGAATGCTGCAGCCCACCCTGCAGCAGTGCTGGGATTTCCCAGGCTCCTTGAAAAGCTGGTTTTAGGAAGCTCTAATTCCTTCATAAAGGTTGCATAATGACTCATGTTTGTCAGAGCAGGAATTGCTCCTTTACCCTTGTGCTCAGGGGGCCTCTGTGGTGGTGGACCTTGGGGGCCGTCTCATGGGAAAGTGGCATTGAGAAGCCACTAAAATGCCCTTGGGTGACATTCTTGTATGGGAATGATCTGTTACAAAAGCTGTTATACTTGTAGGCATTGCAAAGCAGCGATGTTCAGGATGGGGCTGGTATTTAAAAGCCTAATTTGCTGTTGTGTAAATTAGTTTATAGGTCCAGCTACAATGGTCCACGTGCTGTTGCTCACTGACACAGCTAGAGGAACACCTCTGCTGGGAACATTTTCTGTTTTCCATGGGTCACCCCACAGGTTTGTCTGCTCAAAGGAGAACAGGCATGCAGCATCTTTGTCAGACTCCTGGCCTCCCAAACTCGGTACTGAAATAGGTTAGTGGGCCTAGAAATTATGCAGGGTGTAATTGCATATCTTGCTTCCTATTGAAAGCAGGCTAAAAATAAACCTGTCTGTGATTTGCATAAATTCTATTCTGATCTGAACACTCAAAAAAGGTCTTGGCATGTGAACACGTACCCTTCTGTTGGGAAAGCAGTGCCAACTCCCAAGTAGATTAAATGGCTTGTGTAACAGAGAGCAGCTGCAAGGACATTTTTCTTTGGGGATGTGATTGAAGTGTGTCATTCTGTAGAGCTGCATGCTGCTTAAGCAATGAGATGTGGTATGTTAGACATACGTCACTTCTGAAACATGATGCACTCTCTGGACAGACAGAAGGATTAGCAGTTTCTGCCAAACACTATGACAGGTTAACCTGCACAGGTGCCCTGTGTGCAGTCCCTTGTTGTGGTATGACATGGAATAATATTAAATGTCAGTAAGTTTGAATTTGCACATAAGCTGGAGATTTCCAAAGGGAAGCATTAATATTAGAACAGTCTGGGGACTCAAGTAACATTTTGTTCAGTTGGATATGTTAATTGTGCTTTCCAGACCAAATGGGTTTGTTTGCTGTCTCAGTAAAGAATTTTCTCTAGTGTGAATAAATTAAAACCTCACATTGTAAATTTAAGGGAATGAATAGAAGATTATTTATAAATTGGGAAAAACAAGCCATAGTTAGCCCTAGGAAAAGCATCTCCATTGTTCAGGTTACTTGTCTTTGTTTTGGTGCTCCACTTTTCAATTAAGAGCAGACTAAATGATTTATGTGTTACTGTAACCTGTGACAGCTACAGAGGACTCTTATTTCATGGCTGTAAGTGTCTGTGTTCGACTTCACAGTGCAAGTGTAGCAGCGGCAGATACTACGTACCCAGAATAGCCTCTGTAGTGTATTGAGCTGCACAGTGATTAAAACTTAGCAAGGCCTTGAGTGCATAATTAAGAAGTTTTAATAAAGTGCTATTGTTAAAACAATTTTGTATTTAAATTTTTTTAATGTGTTTTTGTATTACAATGTGTCTGATTGTTGTTTTGACCTTTTAGGGTGTTGTAACATCCTTTTAACACGTTTGAACCCATTGGTGTGTTGCCATACCAGCTCCATCACTTGCGTGGTGGTTTGAGTAGATCATGATCAGGAAATGGCCTCAAGTTACACTGGAGGCAGGGTTTATATTAGGTGTTGCGACATTATTTTTTATGGGAAAGATTGTAAAGCTTTGGAACAGGCTGCCCAGGGAAGTGGTGGAGTCACTATCCCTGAAAGCATTCTAAGAAACATGTGGATGTGGCACTTGAGGGCATGGTTTAGTGGTGAACATTGTGGGTGCTGGTTGATGGTTGGACTTGATGACCTTAGAGTTCTTTTCCAACCTTGACAATTCCGTGTTCTGTTCTGTTCTGGTCAGTGTATTAGGTTCATCTGCTGTTGTGGTGTCAAAAGCCTGTTTCCTCTTGTGCTTTATGTCCCTTTGTCACTTTGAGAGTCATAATTAGATCTTGTGAATTACATTTGGTTTTTGTGAGGTGTTTCAAGCTCCCGGGCTGGGCTCAGTGATTTTTCCATGCATCCCTGTAAATCCTTTTCTCTGTCTCAAACCTGACAGTGGCAAAGGCTCACAGGGTGCAGTTTATCTGGATTCTTGTTCTTTACCATCACTGTCAATGCATCTGACTTGAAATGGAAATCATGGACCAGTTTACCCCATTTTTGAAAATACAGCAAATCTTTATAAATAGGCAAAACATTGTTATGTCTATTCAATGTTTTTTCACTTCTCAAGAAAATATCAAAGGGAAGAAAGTCTCCTTATATAATAAAAAAGGCCAAACTTCTCTTGTGTAAAGTTCTTTTGTATTTTTCTTCCCTACTGTTAAGTTGAAGGAAATGGTTATGTTTGCATTTTATTTGAAACCCGTTCATTACTTTGAATTGCTTGAGTTCTGTGTATGTGTCCTTCAGTGTCTGATCTTGTATCAGAAACAGCTGCACAGACCTTTGAGCCTTGCTGTTCTCCTATTAAAATACTTGGCATTATCAGAGTAAACCCTGGTCACTGGTAATTCTCCTGACTGTATTCTCATGGTTAATGGATTTTTGTGTGTGTGTGATGTATTACTGTAATACTATCTGATGCTAGTGTGTGTGAAGCTGGAGTCTGAAAATTGGAACTACTTTACTAAAAATAATTTTCATTTAAAAAATCCTTAAGGTTGTAGACAATTCATTAGGCTATGCAAGATTTTTTACTGCCGGTGCAGGGCATAAAACCAACTTAAAATGCTACCTTTCTGTGAAAATCATGCATAGGCTGAGAACGTTACAGATGTAACAAGATACAGAGAAGAAAAGTAGAGATCCGTGCTAGAGCTGTGTAACTGAGTAGTATTGCTGCCCTACATACGGGTTTCCAAATGCTGCTGGTCTCAATTTCCTACTTTTTCCTTAGTTCTGAAGTGGTGCATGACCCCGCCCTGCCATGTGCTGGCTGGGGATGCCCTGCGGAGGCATGGCTGTGTCCCAGGAGCAGATGGAAGGGAAGGGGCAGGCATCTGCCCAGAGCTCTGCTGATGCTCTCCCTGCTCAGAATGTGTTCTGGCTGGCATGTGAGCTGAGTGCTTGTGTGTTTAGGTGGTTTTAAAGAAAAGCTGTTTGTTGCTGGTTGTGCTTTGACCAGAGCTGCCCTCTGTGGGTGCAGGAGAGTGTCCCCCCACCTGCCCATGGGTATGCTGGAGCAGGCAGGGAAATGAGCTCAGGGTAGGTGGCCAAAGGTTAAGAACCTCTTGGTTTTGCAGTGCTGGATCACAGAATCCCAGAATGGTTCAGGTTGAAAGGGACCTTAAGGATTGTCTCATTACGTAGGCAGGGACACCTTCCACTAGACCAGGTTGCTCCACGCCCAGTCTAACCCGACCTTGAACACTTTCAGTGACAGGGCAGCCACAGCTTCTCCGGAGAACCTGTGCTTAAGGCCTCAGCACCCTCACGGGGAGGAATTCCTTCCCTCTGGCAATGGGAAGCCATTTGCCCTTGTCCTGCACTTGAGGCTTATTCTTCACTTCTAAGCTTCAGTGGTTCTGGTACATCTGTGAACAATGGCAAGTGTTGACCAAGTGCTATTTTCATACACCGCCCAAATGGCACTGACAGCTCTAGCTAGATGTTTTTTTTTTTCTTGGCAGATCAGGAACCCACCCATAGATACTCACGCTCTAGAGCCTTCTGTTATGGTTGACTTTTCTCTTTCTATACAGATGGAACTAAAATCCAGGAGGATTGCATCCAAGCTCCCACTGTTTACATTTCACATGTCCCTCTCAGCTCCGGGTATATTTTGAAATAAACAGTGCATGATTTGCCACTCCTTTTCGTTTCTCAAATACATTTTGGTGACGTGCCTTTCAAAGGATATTTCCGTTATCTTCAGAACTTGAAATGCTTTAATGATGGAATTTCATGAGCAAACACAATCATATTAGTTTTCCACTGGTTTACTTACAGTGGCCAGGATTATTGGGAGAATCTTTACAACCCTGTAAGATTTCAAGGAAACAGCACAGAATGCTGGGATATTCAAGAATGTGGAATGAGAAACTTTGTCTCTCTGAATTGGTCACCACCTCGACTGAGCATGTGAAGGCATTATTCTGTGAAGGCTGGTGTTGAACACCTCTTAGTTTTTAGTAATGGGTGATCTAAAAAGTCAAAATTCATAGCTATTGGTGGTTCTGGAGTCGATTTTCTTAATGACAAAAGTAAGAAAATCCCCAAAGTCAACTGGGATGTACATTCTGTAATTGAGTTTGTGGTAACCTTATTTCCTTAATCTGGATAAACAAGTTTTCATTTCTTTCACTAGTACTGTAAACACCCTGTCAGTATTTTGAGCAGTCTGGTAAATGATTTATTAATACTGTAATGCTTATCTCTACCATAATTTCTGTAAGTCAGACTATATTACCAAGAATTTATTGGATGGCGTATAGCAAACTATGACTAAACAAGCCTTTCGGCATAACCCTGTCTAATATTTCTCAGCTTCAGGGTAGTAAATGAGTTTGGTTTAATGGATTAATGTGGCTGTGAAGAGCCTTGAAATGTAATGCTTCACCTGACAGGGAGCTTGCCTGCATTTTGAAGAAGCTGCAGTTTTTCAGGGAATGAGCAGAAGTTGCCCTGAGTCCATAAAGGGGCCAGGATCTCTTTTCCCGCATGGGTCACTGGTCCAGGCATGGTTGTCACCTCACCTCCCAAAGTGGCCTGGATTTTCTTAGGGAACTCCTCTTTTCTACAGGCTGAGTCCCAGCTTGGATTCCTACCTTCATTACCTGGGAGGGAGACAGGGAGGTGTTGAGTGTGAGCATGCCATGGAGCCCTTGGTGGCCTGGGACACAAGCTGCCAGGCATTGCTGCTAGTCTCAGCCTTTCTCCTCAGAAATCCCAGGGCTGTGGACCCCCTTTCCTGAAGAAAAAGCAGGCTTCTGCACGGGAATCCATCTATGCTTCTAACCCACAAAATGAGGAGGCACCTGCTGACTGGGTTGGACATTCTCAAAATGATCTAGTCTCTTTTCTGTGTTAGTTGTATAATAATGTGAACTTCCCACCTTCTCCTTGTGCTGAGAGCATAGGTGTGTATTTGCCAGGTCACAGTGAAGTACTTGCAGGTGAAGGATGGCAGGTACTGACAGCTGTGTCACCACTGGGTCTTTCCAGCCTCTCCACATTTCATGAATACAGTGATTCTCTTGCATGCTTGGAAATCATTCATTGTCCTCATTGAATGCATGTGCTCAGATCTGGAATTTATGTGAAATCATCGTATGTTAATAGCTGCTGGGGAATATAATAAAGCTAATGTGTTACACACTAATTCTAGCTTGGTTTTCCTAACACTGCATCCCTGGTTTGTGGAGCTGAACATTTCTTTAAATGCCTGTTGCTCAGTCACATCAAAAATCACTTAATCTCAGTGGGTGTATTGACAGCCCAGTTTAATTAAACAGTAACTGTTTTCTACTTGATGAGCCCTGAGAATTCCTATTTTAGTTAGACTGTGAGTGAAGCCATGGAGCTGCTTTATAGCTCTTAACATGTGTTTCACTGGAGTTTTCATAGTCGGTGGCCTATGGCTGCCACAGCTTATGTAACCCATCATAGAGCTGAGCGGAGCTGTTGGATACTCTGGGATTCTGTTCACAGTGTAGAATTCTGAATGTATGTGATGATACTCTGGTTACATTTCTCCTCTGCTATGTTCTAAGAAAATAAAATTGCATCGCAGTATGTAATATCTGCAATTTTCACCCTGTGCTGTTCAAACTCCCCTGGGGGGGGGGAGTGAGGAGACTTGGGGGATGGAATTAAGGGGATCAGCAGGAGATGGCGGCAGATCACTGCGGGCTGGGCCGGGAGAGCTCCTCCCTGCCCGGCCCTCGAACTGTGGGGGCTATTTTTGGTGGATGAGAGGCTGGACATGCCCTGGCTACGTGCACTGGGACCCAGAAACCAGCCATACCCCCAACCCGCCTTCTCCCCTTAATTTGTCTCCCTAATTCACAATGCTGTGTATTATTGCAGTGGCACTTGAGCCTTTTTTTTTTTTTCTGCAGTCACTTAACTCTTCTCCCCCAACTCCAGTGTGCATATCCTCATCTAAACAGGTGATTTTTGTTAATTTAAATTAAAACTGAAAACAAGAGGCTTGTGCCTGTTCATCTGGCAGAACCTGAGTGGTATAAAGTATATAATTCCTCTTGACTGATCCCTTTGTTGCCGGTGTCATCCTTTACAAGCGGCTCAGCAGCACAGCAGACACCAACCCATCGTTTATCAGGTCATTTTGGAGAGGCTGGTACATGAGGTTTTCCTAAAAGCCTGCGTGAAGCAATGTAAAAGAAGCATGTTCAGCTCCTGGCAGGAAAATAATCTTTTGCCAGAGGTTGCCTAAAGCATCCTTACTATTACTTTATTTTTCTGCTTTCTAATGCACACCATTCTCTGTGTGAATTTCTGTAACTTTTCCTCTGCTCACTCTTTTGTTTGACTTTTCTCTGTTTTCCCTAGGCAATCCTGTCAGTCTTCAATTCAGTCATCTTGGTCTCACAGTATAGTGTAGTCTCTAAGCTTTTAATATTAACCCCTCAGTATTGGTGTATCCTTAGTAGCAGCCTTGCCTTTATTTTGTCTTTAAACTGAGTTGATATTTACTGAAATGGGTTTATAAGCTTTTAAAATTTTAAACATAAGGAGGGAAAGATCAGTGAGTAAATAAAGTCTACAATTCTACACCCAGAACAGATTCTCACATATTGTCTGATTTTTCCAACGTGCAGTACTCTGAAAGTAGCTGATGAACAGATCCATCTGCCTCAGCAAAATATAAGTGTATTGATCTGCCTAAGTGAAATATGCTGGGATTGCTGAAGTGCATATCTGGCTTTGACAAGGAGGTGGATGGACCATTTTAGCAGCAAAACATTTTTTTAATGTTGAGGAACTATCTTGTCTCTAAAGAGTAAAGTAATTTGTAGTAACAAATGGAAAATACTTTTCTTTCTGGAGATTACCCCATTTGTTTCCATATTGCATGACATGTTGTGCTTGTTATGCTGCAGGAAGCAAATCCAAAGTTTTATGAGGAACAGTTCATGCTGGTAAAGCAGGGAATTGAGGTGTGGACTGTGGAGTTGCTGTGCCTTCCTGGGAAGGGTTTGGATGGAGAACTGCCTTAGTGGGAATTGCTGTTGCTTATGTGACTGCTGGACAGCCACAGGGACAATGCTGAGGTGTTGTCCTAATACTGCAAAATGTTTTTTGTGTGTTTTGAAGTAATTTTTAAATAAATGATGCTGTTAAAGTTGGTGAGAAGTTGACTTCATTTGGAGTTCAGGACTTGTGTTCAGCACAGGATCTGCTGCTTGTTCAGAGGGTGTGCTGGGCTTATTCTCTCCTTGCCTGAGGGTTTAAGGTGATTTTGTGCGTGCTTTGCTTAATCTGTGGACATCACTGACCTCTCTGAAGGGCTG
This sequence comes from Pyrgilauda ruficollis, assembly GCF_017590135.1. Lineage (NCBI taxonomy): Eukaryota > Metazoa > Chordata > Aves > Passeriformes > Passeridae > Pyrgilauda > Pyrgilauda ruficollis. The sequence continues at coordinate 34,756 of NW_024508102.1, read as the reverse complement.
ATAGGTAATCTTGGTTCCACTTTGGAATACTCATCGTGGCACGTGGTTTTGTTTGGAGGGAAGAGGGTGCAGATTGAAATTCAGTTTGTTGTTGGTGAGTGGTGGTTGCTGAGGTCCTGTTTAAGAGTTGAGAACAAGATGTGGAATGCCCTCACCTTGGCTAAAAGGGAAGGCAAAGTATAAACTTGCCGCAACAAAAACATGCAGCCAGCTTTGCAGAAGTGACACGTGTTGGGAAAACTTGGTTAGTGGTGGGAGGGTTTTGATGGTTTGGGATTTTTTCCAAATTTGACATATATGTAAGTATATGTAAGTAATTGATTGAAGATGTAGGTGAATGGGCCTTGTATGAGGACTGCTCTGGGGGTCTGTGATCTGTGTGAAGTGGTCTCCTCAGCAACTTTGAGCTCACAGGCTTCAAAGGCTCCTGTCAGCAATACTTCTAAGGCAGGTTTATGCATTTCGTAACCTGTTGGTGATGTCATTTTACAGGAGCAGTTGTCTGTTCCAGCCTTTTTCCCTGCTGTTGTGCTACACCAGCATCCATCTGCTGCTGCCCATCTCCTGCTCTAGGTTTGGAGACAAAGGTTGCGCTTTTTCCCTAAAGCCCTGAGTGTTCTGCTGAAGTACGTAACTTAAATTTACCGAGGTCACTGAACCCTATTTACTGTGTTTTCTGGTAGGCTGACAGGGTACAAAAGATTGGTTTGTACCCTCCTGTCTGAAGGATGAGGCAGTAATACAAGAACTGAGTTATTTGTGTGCTGAAGGGCCATGGTTCTCCAGTGATGTGACAGATTCACTAATGATACCTGACAGAAGTATTGCAAAGGAGTAATCGTAAAAAAACACAACTCCCTTCTATTATGCAATGTTTTTAAGAAGGAAATATTTTCTTTTTATAATTTGAAGAATGCAAGTTCCCATGTGGCAAAATATTGAAGTCAGGTGACTGGTGAGAAGGTGTAAATTGAATGGAAACTACTTCAAAATACAGTGAAATAGTTTGTCTGTAGAAACTTTGAATTTTGTTAATAGGTTTTGTATTTTAATACTTTATATTGATTTTCAGACAATTCCAGAATATTGTCACTGTCTTGTTCGGAAGATGAGGGGGAATGGTTGTTAGTCAGCTCTGCTTAAAACCTCTGTGCCAGAAGAAATTCTTCCCTGTGATGGTGGTGAGGCCCTGGCACAGAGTGCCCAGAGAAGCTGTGGCTGCCCCATCTCTGGCAGCATTCAAGGCCAGGTTGGATGGGGCTTGGAGCAACCTGGGATAGTGGAAGGTGTCCCTGCCCATGGCAAGGGGTGAAACAAGATGAGCTTTAAGGCTCCTTTCTGACACAAACCATTCTGGGATTCTGTGATTTGATAGCACAAAATGGTATTTTCCATCAAGGCTGTTGTATTTAAAACAACGCAACTCTTCCAACTCCATGCTTTTTCTGAAACTTCCATAGCAGTGAAACACAATTCTTATTGTGAGATCCTGCTTTACAAATTATTCTAATTTATTCTTTTTTTTTTTCCCTAAGGAAAAGTCATCAACAAGGACTTGCGCCACTACCTGAGCCTTCAGTTCCAGAAGGGCTCGATAGACCACAAACTCCAGCAAGTGATCAGAGACAATCTCTATTTGAGAACCATCCCTTGTAAGTATGTAAAGATCAGCCTCATTTCATCTGTTCCCGCTAACTCCCACATAATTTGTGAGTTTGAAATGCCTTCTCTCTTAATATAATTTAGCGTTTTACCTTGTAGTGGAGACTTCTGGCTTTGCAGCAGTAGCTTCACATCTGAAGTTGCTATGAATTGGTGCAGCCAGTATGGACTGAAAACCAGCAAAAACTTGAGAATTCAAAGTTCAGATTGTTTCAGTAATATCTGTGTGTTGCTCTTCACAAGTTTGTCTGTAGTTGTTAGAATGACCTCAGCCACCACAAGAAATAAATCTTTCTCAGCGTGATCAAGCAGTGCCAAAACATCCTGAATTTTGTCAATGTGTTGTGGTTTTTTCTTCACAAAGAGCAAACTGAGACCTTGAGTGTCAAGTGCATTTGGCAGAGCAGGGCAGCTGGCAGGAGGGTGGGAGGAGAGGTTGGGTGCAGAAGGGGTGACAGTGGTAGAATGTACAGGCAGACCGTTTGCTCATCCTGAGAAGACTGATTAAAGAGGCTCATCGTTGGCTGTTTAAATATTCATTGCACTAAAAACTTACTTTGTCAAGTAACGTTTTTGTATCTACAGGAATTCTGCTGTCTTCTCTCTGAGCACAACTGAGAGTTTGTGGCTTTCTTAAACTGCATTTCACTATTACTAGCTTTTATTTACTAGCTCTTTTTCATGCTGCTGCCTGAAAAAAATGATACATGCTTTTAAAATGCTATTAGGTTGTAGGCAGTAATGAATAGTAACGAATCAGTGAAGTCCTTTCAGGAGAGCTTTAATTAAGCTGTTGTAACTATGGGAGGCCTGTTTTCATAGACAAAACACTTTGAGAACCTCTGCATTAATACAGCAATTTACTGATGAAGTTTACCTACAGCCAGGAGTTGGAGTGTGGTTGAATTACACTCTGAATTGTAAGTTAAAAAATAAATTCTGTGCTGAGTTATGGATTTGGTGGCCCAAAAATCAAATGTGCTTAGTCATAATGACCTCATTGAAAATTAGAGAGTTGATGCTGGTGGAAATAGGGAAAGATGCAGCACTCTTACAGCTGGGTTAAAATAAAATACCACAGCTGTTCCCAGAATCCCAGACTGGGATTGCGTGGCCCAGTTGTTGTCAGCTGCCACAAACGTTGTTTTTGGTTCACTGACTATAAGAAAAAAATTCTCTCTTAATTGCCACCTCACCTAGCTGCTTCTTTCCTCCTCCCCAATACCAGAAGTGTTGTTCCTATGTAACTTACTGGCTCAGTTTTTATACATTATTGTTCACTTGCTCACCAGTTGTTTTAACTCTTACTGGAGCGACATCATCTTTGTATAAAGATTTGAAAATACATTGTTTTTACTGAACTGTGCAGCAGGCGGCATTTGGTAACAAGCAGCACTTAAGTGTCTTACAAGAGTGTTTTCTTTGTCTTTGCAGGCACTACAAGGGCTCCCAGAGATGGAGAGGTCCCTGGGGTAGACTATAATTTCATTCCTGTTGAGCAGTTTAAAGCGTTGGAAGAAAGTGGAGCCTTACTAGAAAGTGGAACATATGATGGTATGTCAGTGATGTTTAATGGAATGGGAATAAGGACCCAATACTTGTGTCCAGGATCTTAGTCCAAGTGTAGCTCCTTGTGGTACCAGTTTTCCTGCTTTCTTGATGGTCTTGACAGTAGTAGAGAGACAATAGTTAGTCTATTTTTAGGTTACTGTGAAGAGGAGGAGCGATCTTGTTTTAAAGCTTTCTCATAATCTGCAGATTGTCCTTTCAACCACTCTTAATCCCACCAGATTATTTTCACCGCTGCACTTTTGGGAAGCATTCTAAAAAGGTTTGTTTGTGCCTGGTACAAATATAAGAGAATTTAGTCAATTTTGTGTACATGTCAGAGAACAGAGCCGTGTTCTTCTCTCAGATGTGCATCAAGAGACAGAAGGCAAGAGAAGTTCTGACGCAGCAGGGAAACAAAAGCATTTTTCAGTGAGAAGTTGAACAGCACTAGACCAGATTGTCCAAATCTGTACGAAAGCTGGGTTTGTTAAATGTGGTGAGGAAAAACATTGTAATGAAGATGGTGAAAAAAGAAGAGAAGATATCAAAAGTAGACAATCCTGTGAAAGGCTCTGTGCCTCTTGTTTTCCTTATCCGACACTATCTGTTAATATTGTCTGGTCTGTGGAAATCTCCTAAGCAAATTTAGGCTAAACTAGTTTCTTTTTTTTTTATTCCTGAGCTGTACTGTATCTGGCTCTCCCCTCTCTGAGCCTTGCCCTTGCTTGATATTTGCAGAAGGGTTTTCCTTCTATATGTATTTAAATGGTCAAAACCATATCCAGGCTCCAAAAGTTACCCCAGCAGGAATTCTGGGAAGCTTCCTTGCTTTGTGCTCAATGCCCTAATAAAAATCATATGAGCAGTCAGGAGAAAGGTCAATTGCTGAAATTTTTTTCCAGAAAACAGCAGATGATTCCTTTGTAGCTTAGATTAAAATATTGAAGGAAAAATTTGTTCCTTTTTCTGAAGTAAAAATATCAACATATTGATATGAAGATGTTGCTATGAAGCCATATCAACATCTTTGTTTCGCTAGTGTATTGTCAGTAGAAAATTGCAAGTGTTAAAAATAAATTACTTATTAACTTCTTTTATGGAAATAAATATCTCGTGTCTGCATAAAATTAATTTGCTTTTTGACTTCAGTATTTCTGTTGCTCCAAATCCATCTTTTTCTTTAGGAAACTTGTAGCAGGATAATAGTTTTCATGTAACCTCTTGTTTTCTGACAGCTAGTGATGCATTAGCAAGAAGTCAGTGTATGAATAAATAGGCCTTGATTGTTGATTGGGCTTTGGTAGTGCTGATGTCTTCTTTGAGGCTTTAAAATTTCACCAAAATATGTTTCCGTGGGCACTAAACTGGTAACAGCCACTGCTAGTGCCTTCAGCAGTATCAGTGCTTCAGTGATCCTGACTTTTGTCTCATTTTCAGGTAATTTTTATGGTACTCCAAAGCCTCCAGCAGAGCCCAGCCCCTTTCAGCCAGATCCAGTGGATCAAGTTCTTTTTGACAATGATTTTGATACTGAATCGCAGAGGAAAAGAACCACATCTGTCAGCAAAATGCAAAGGATGGAAAGCTCTCTCCCTGAAGAGGAGGAAGAGGAGGAAAAGGAAGCAGTTAATGGCAGCGGAGGGATAGGTTGGTTGACAAGGGGAGAAATTCCCTGGAGTATTGTATGAATGGATAAGGACTGTACAAAAAACATTCATGCTTCCTTAGTTTTGGTGAAGTATGAAGGCAGTTTCTGTTCAGGCTGGTGCTTCTACTTGATTTTGAGATGACCTTTTAAAAAGAACCAGCTGTTCTCCCAGCCAGATGTGCAGTTGCATCATAAAATGCACTGCTTGGTCAAGAACATGTGGTGCTGGAAGTGAGCCAGTTACATGAGCGGGAAGGAAAAATCTGTCCACTCTTGAAATAACAGAATCCTTCACAGAGTAGAATTCATACCCTGAAAATGTTACTGTTGAATTTTGAGGCAATTACTGAATTTGTACACAGGAGATTTTAAGGAAGTGATTGGTTCAGAAGGGGCAACATAGGCTCATACTGTAAAATTTTCAGATAATTTTGCATAGGGGAACTATCACACAACCTGAAACCACCTAAGGGGGACCTCGTGGAGAGAATCAAAGCCAAGCATGTTGAGGCTGGAGCAGTGTCCAGCAGGACCTTTCTGGGATTGGCAAGATGCCCTTTTCCTTTTGCTGTCATGGTTGCTCATCTGGAGGGGGGAGAATTGATGGTGGAGAGGAACTGTCACATTGCATTTGCAGCTGATCCTGTGTGTCTGTTTAGGACAGAGTTACACTGACCAGACCTGACCTAATCTTGTAATCTTCAGGGCTGGCAACACCACAGAGGGGCCAGTGGTCAGGCTGGTGGTTGGGTGAAGGTCACGGACATCATCATGTCACAGCGGGTATCAAGCATAACCTCGGTTCTGAAGGGTAGAGGCTTCTATTTAAAGTTTCCTGCAGGATTTTTTGGGATCTTTTTGCTAGTTGTGGCTTGTAGGAAGGTGTTGTTTATTTTACTGGCAGTTTGTGTCTTCTCTACATTTCCTTCTGATTCTTTGGGGAATATTAGTAGGATTTTTTTTTTTTTGATTGCTTTATGGCATTACAAACACTGTTCTCTCTGTAGAAATGGCAACAGAGCATAGTCAACTTGGATTTCTGCCAGTGTTGATTTTTCAAAGTCGGCTCAGACACATAATACAAGGTTAATTCTGTTTGGCAGGGGAAGAGCAGAGTTCAGTCTTTTCATGTCAGCTTTTCAAAGTTCACAGCTGAAAAAAAAAGTGAAAAAATGCACATCACATAGAGGGACATGTTTGACATCCACTCGTAGCCAGATTAAGAGGGTGGTTCTTTGTGAGAAACAACATAAGCATCTGACAAACACTTTCCCTGAACAACTGCAGAAAACAAAGAAAAACATTCAGATTCTCCTGACTGGATGAAACCTGTTCCCAGCTACAACCAGACAAGCAGCAACATGGACTTCAGAAATTATTTGTCAAGGGATGAGACTCTGGAACCACTACCCAAGAACTGGGAAATGGCCTACACGGACACTGGCATGATCTACTTCATCGAGTGAGTAACTCGCTCCTTGGAGGAGAGCAGTGCTGGTGGCTGCAGTCTGGAAAGCTTGCTCTTTCACCTCTCTTCTTCTCTTGCTGCGTCTATTTCTTTATGAAATTTGCTATTTTCCTGCTGTTACATTCCTTACTCATAGTCCTCAATGTTGTGTGTTCAGTACAATTGCCAGGAATTGTGCAGGAAGATCCTGTGGTTCCACCTGCAATTCAGTTTGTTTGTTCTAAGTTTTGTATCTCACACATACAAAGCTGGCTGAGTACTGCTAAGTGAAGTGTGACATGGAAACCTTCTCTTATGTCAAATTTCTCTGAAATTTGAGACCTTGTTTAGCTTTTCTTCTCTGCTTGTGTTCCTTGGAAGGGAATGGATGTTTCAAAATACAAATAGCCCAGATGAAAGCCCAGGATAGAAAAGTAGCTCATATGTGCACATGTAAAACTGCCTCGTCTATAAATCCTAAGGCAAAAATGAAACAGAAACCTTCCTGAGAGTGTAGCATATGAGGAGGCTAAAAATATTTTTTTTCCTATCAGGTAGAAACAGCTGCTATTCCCATATGAGCTTTTGGGGGCTGGGGGGAGGATCTGTGCCTCTAACACTTCCTGTGTGCCCTGGAGAGTCTCCAGTGTGCTGGTGCCTTTTCTTTTTAGTATTTTATTATGTGACTGAGGCACAAATAAAGGTTGTATTATCTGAAGCCTACAGTTTTCTACAATAGTAAATACTTGAAGGAAAGTTTCTTCAGTGTGAGGGAGTTCTCTTACTGGCATGTGTTCTGCTCCACAGTCACAACACCAAGACAACCACATGGCTTGATCCCCGACTCTGTAAGAAGGCCAAAGCTCCTGAAGATTGTGAAGATGGAGGTGAGATATTCAGAATGCATTTGTCACCTGCCACTGATAAATGTATGAGTTTATCCCAGATGGATACAGTCGATTACTTCTGTGGTAGAAGCTTCTCCCTGCTAGATGTGACTCTGGAGCTGGCAGCATAGTGCTGAGTGTCCCCTGTTTGGTGGCAATAGGAATTTACATAAGACTAGGAAAGTCTGTGGTGTATTTTCCCTGGAGTAGTAGAATCTGGCCAGATGGAAGGTTTATCTGCATTCCTGAGCAGAATATGAGATGTTTTGTTCCAGTAAGTGTCATTCTTAAGGAGGAAGCTTCACATGAGTGATGATCTCATTGGAAATTGTTGTATAGATGGAATATAGCAGGAGAAGGTCCATAAGTAACAGAATATAGGAATAACAAAGAAGGTATGGCAAAATACATATTGCTAATGATAACTATTGCATGTGACATAGTATTTGAATGCAGAAGCTAAGGGAACAATCTGACTGATTTAAATGCCTTCAAGACTTCCAGGTCAGTAGCCTCCAGGCAGGCAATTTCTGCAACCATTTGCTACACAGTTGGTGAATTTAGTCTGCTAGAAAAGAGTATCAGGTAGGTCTGTCTTCAGCAAATGCCTGACATGTTCCAAAAGCTGAAGCAGCCTCAGAATGACCTGTCATCCTCCAAAATTGCCCAGCCTAACAGCCATGTATCCATAATGAAGCCAGCTGGAGCAATGGCTGCATACTGCTGCTTATTAAACATATATGCAGCTCTTTAAATAGAGATGCAGGATATCCAAATAAACAAATAGTTAAATTAATAGACCCACTGGGTCTTTAGTCAGACCCTGTGGAGCAATACTGGTATTAGTAATTGCTGTCATATGCTGTCATATGCTGGGGAAATCCTGTTATTGTCAAACTTAGGGCAGCCTCAAACAAGATTGCAGGGCAAGTTTATCCTTAAAATGTCTGGCTGACTATATTAATTATTCTAATATTTAAATTTCCACGGTCAAGATAACTAGAACAATAAACTTGATAAGCTGACCTCTGTGGTAACTGCTTATTACCTTCAGTCAGTCATGAGCTGCTTGGTCTCTCTTACCAGATGCTGAATTTGCCATAAAAAAGGAGCCTTTTGGAGGTAATTTTCAGTACAAACAGGTCTTTAAGTTTCTTATATGTTTAAAGTGGTGTGATTTCATTGAATACAAGGCTCATCATTTAGTGCAAGAAAGAGTAAGAGTTGCTGGGCTTCAGATTCCCTGGAACAGGCTTTTACCTTTCATCAGGGAAGAAAATGGGACCTGTATTTTCCTCATATATTTCATGAGCATAGGTGTTCTTTAATAAGAACTGTGATATTTGTGGATAGTTTTCCCTTGTTATGGAGAATTCGGTCTTTCTGATTGCAGAACTTCCATATGGATGGGAGAAAATAGAAGACCCTCAATATGGGACATATTACGTTGAGTAAGTGCTAATTATTGATTTGGCATACATAAAAATTGAGCATGAAATTCTGAAGTCCTTGATCCCCAGTAAGTAGAGATTGTAATGCAGTGAAAGGCCAGGTTGGACAGGGCTAGGTGCAACCTGGTCTAGTATCTGTGCTCATGGCAGGGGCTGGAACTGGATGGGCTTTCAGGTTCCTTCCAGTCCAAAACATTCTGTGATTCTGTGAAACTATTAAATATATCCAGAAAAAACATCTCTGGGGTCGCAAACTCATGGCACAAACTTCTGGTATCGCTGGCATGTGGGAAAATCCACAGACTTAAAGACTTCAGGACTGTTTTTCATTCGGGGAAGGAAAGCAAGTTGCAATCAAAATAATTTATAGATGGAAATGAGCTGATGTCATTTTTCTTAGCTTAACAAAAACAGAGTCACTTGACTTAAGAATGGCACCTGATAACTTTAAAAGAGTAAAACTAACTTGTAGATCATTGCTGTCTTCAAAGAGCCAAGTCAATAACCACTAAACTGCCGCAGGAGCTCTTTTGAATCTCCTTCAGCCAGAGGAAATGAAATCTCTCCTTAACCATGGAGAAGAAAAATGGTAGAGTTGAAAATGTAGCTTCAGAGAACAAGCAAACATTTTGCACTTAGCAAAGCCAAGGTATTTGAATTATGCTCAAATTTGTTGGTTTTCCCCTCATATGCTGTACTTTTCTGTCATCTACTAGGGAAAAGTTGATGCCTAAGTTTGTAAACAGTATAGGTAGAAGGGTCAAGAGAAAAAGCAGGTTTGCTCAGATCAACTCTGCCTGGTGATTAAAGGAAGTAAAATTTGATTTGCCTCAAAGTAAGTAAGCTGCTGAAAGAATGAACATACTTTCAGTATTGGTTATGAGAGGTTTTTCGTTCATTTCTCCAGACCATTCATCTGACATAATAAAAAGTAGTGTTTGTAGATGTATTTTTTGGGGTTGTCTTTTTTGGGAAGTAGTCAGAATGTTTTCTGTTGAAATCCTGATCTACCTTTTGTATGCCTGCAGTCATATTAACCAGAAAACTCAGTTTGAAAATCCAGTATTGGAAGCCAAAAGGAAAAAGCAGCTAGGACAGACTGATGCTGGCCCTTCCAAATCAGGTATCACTGAATATTGTGTTCTTTGTCACATATATCTTTTATCTGCAAGTATGCTTTGTAAAAATCCAGTTCTGGAATTCATGAGTGCCTCAGCCTTGTCTTTTTGTTAGCCATTACAGTGTTACCCTCCAATATATTTTGGGTTTTTTGAGGGATTTTTTCATGTTAAAATGTAACCAAGGCACTAAGACTGCTTTTAAATAATTTTGGTTGTTCTGAAGCTGGTTGTCATAAACAGCTTTGGAATATACGGAGGGTTAGAAGAGCCATCTGGAAGTGCAGGTAAAGCTGCACCTGGAGTTTGTATGCTTTTGATCTACTTTAAGCTTGGTATTCAAGGATAAAAATTGGGAATTTGAGGTGGGAGGTTTGCATACAGCTCTGTTGCAACCTGTTCAGAAAAACTCTTTTCCATTCACTGAATTCAGCTGGAAAATGAGTGTAGCACTTTCCTGTCTGTTTGTTTATCCTTTAAAACTGCTTCAGAAGCTGAGCAACAATAAACAAATTAACCTTTGTGACACCTTAAAAATAAACAAAACATTTACCAGAACTAACCCTGGTTTTCTGCCCTCCTGACTCTGTATTCCATAATTCCAAAGGGCCAGGGAGGTCTGTCTTCACTCAAGATCCATCCCAGCTTACTGGAGCACTTATAAGGACATCCCTGAAAAAAAGTACCATGGGATTCGGCTTCACAATCATTGGAGGGGACAGGCCTGATGAGTTTCTCCAGGTGAAGAATGTGTTAAAAGATGGACCCGCTGCACAAGATGGAAGAATTGCTCCAGGTCAAGTATTATTTCTGTAAACTTCCATTTCCTGGGATACTTTGGAGAACACAGCTTTGAGGCACAGGAGGTTGGACAACTCCATCCACATCCTCGCTAAATAAAATATTTTCATATTTGTGAAAGATCTGTGCAGAGCAGTGGCTGAAAAGGAAAAGAAGCAGCATTCTAGATAAAAATTGACTTTAAAGGCACTTCTGAAGGTTTCAGTACTTCTGCTTTAGCAAAGACACTGGTCTTCATGTTTATTCATAGAATGGTTTTCCTCTCTGTAAGTGAAGTAAAAATAGTGTGTTTGAATCCTGGTCTGTTTTGTCTTGTTGCTACCAAAAACCGTGACACGGATTACTAAAACTGCAAAAAGCCCACAGGAGTGAGGAAGCAAAGTTGTGTGAGCCGGACAAGTGAGGAGAGAAGAGGGATGAGCAACCCATGAAGACTTGCGCATTTTTTCATGGTTATTATGTGTGTAATTAAGTTACCTATAACCTTACCATAACATCTGGTTTGCATATTAGAAAGGGCAAAATGCTTCTTTACGTATAACATAAACTCTTCAAATGGGTAAAAGAATTCATACTTTGAATGATAAATAGTATTTTACTTACAAAATGGAACAATTTCCTGTTTTGTTGCTGATGTATTGTTTGAACTTCTTTGTATGTGGTTCATTTTCCACCTCTGCAAAAATGAAAACAATACTGCAGAACTGTTGGAATGAGAAGATGTGCAGCTATTCCGATTGTAGTTCATGGAATAAGAGAGATCCTGTTTTACTGATGCCTGGGCATTAAAGGGATAGGGCATACTGTACCTCACATGCAAAGTTTCACATCAGAATTATGAAAACATGAAACAAGGTTTTGGGATCTGAAGCCCACGTAATTTCATTTTGGAAATGCATTCATAGTCACATGTGGCAGCTGTAAGAGTATGGAGCATGTGTGTGTGCACAATCCTAGCTTAAGTTCAGCCAGTCCTAAAATAAACATGGGGCCAAAAAAATCCGATTTATTCTGCATTGGGTTTAGGATGCTCTGCAATATGAATTAAAGTAGAAGACGTCTGCTTGCTGTAGCGTGCGTGCTCTGCTTCATCTCCCGTGACTGTACAGTATCATTTTTTAAATCTGCTGCAGATTAAACTTTATATATTTAGCGCACTGTGTCCTGAGATGAAATAGAATAAATGCAAAGAGGAAATCCTTTATGCTTTTTGGCAATATTAGCCATGAGGTAATATCTCAGACACTAGTTATTAATTTGAAGACAGCACTGCGATTTCTTCAAGGTGGGCTTTTGTTGAAGGTTCCGCTTCTGTTTTTGACACCGTCAAAATTTCTTTTGTAACAGGCGACGTCATTGTGGACATTAATGGAAGCTGTGTCCTTGGCCATACCCATGCAGATGTTGTCCAGATGTTTCAGCTCATTCCCATCAATCAGTATGTGAACATGACTTTGTGTCGTGGGTACCCTCTTCCTGATGACAACGAAGACCCCGTGGTGGATATCATGACAGCCACACCTGTCATTAATGGCCTGCCGGTGGCCAAGGGAGATGCTTCCATGTCCAGCCAAGATTTAGTAGCAGCCACAGTTGTGTTGGACCAGAATGGGAAAGTGTTGGTCAACGGTCGCCTGAACGGCCCTTCTGTGGATTCAGCAGAGCAGAGGGTCTCCTTTGCCTCCTCAGGAGGCTCTCAGCCGGAGCTGGTCACCATCCCTCTGGTCAAAGGGCCTAAAGGCTTTGGGTTTGCCATTGCAGACAGTCCCACAGGCCAGAAGGTGAAGATGATTTTGGACAGCCAGTGGTGCCAAGGCCTACAGAAAGGGGATGTCATCAAGGAGATTTGCCATCAGAATGTGCAGAACTTGACCCACTTGCAGGTGGTGGAGGTGCTCAAGCAGTTTCCAGTAGGAGCGGAGGTGCCCCTGCTTATCTTAAGAGGAGGTACAGACAAAATTGCAGTTGTCATACAGGTTATAAGCTTTTAAAAGTCCTATTTTACTGTAATATCTAAATAGTGTCCAGTCTTGACAGCTAAGCAGCAGTTCATTATATCTCTGAGCCATTATGTTCTAAGTTTGATTTATACCCCTGACCATTAAGGGTGACAGCATGTTGCTGGGGTTTTGTTCGAAGTTTTAGTTATTTTCTTTGGGTTTTTTTTTTTTTCCTCAACAATTATATGGTGACATGTTTATGCACTGTCTCTTCCAAGTCTCTGGGGAGTGCTAAAGCAAACACGTGGTCTCCAGTATAATGCAAAGCATATGATGGACTGAGTTTTGTGAGGTTCTCCAAATATATTCTAGTAACTGTGTCTGTAGTGAACAGGGAATTGCAGGCAATGGGAAGAAGCATTAGCAAAGAGGTGGGGCTGATCACTGGGAATAGCAGAAAAAATTCAGATTTTTCCTTTGCATCTTCACACCTCTTCCTTCATGGTCAGTCACAGACCAGAATGCATCTTCTCCCCAAAAACTGTGGTAGATAGTGTGTGTCTTTCAAAGGAAGATGAATCTGAATGGATTATGAGGCAGCTTGTGGCTGCTCAGTGTCCCTTCAGGCTGTATTGTAACGCTGACTTCAGCCACTGGCATTTGCAAAAATCTCTGGATCTTTTTCTGTATAAATACTACTGTTCCTTAATCAGCTAAGGAAATAATTAGATTTCTTTATGGCAAGTGAAATTCCTTCAGACAAATTCATGAGTCTCCTTATCCTATGAACTGAGGGGTGACTTGGTTGACCAGCTTCTAGAAGAAAGAGAAATAGATATTTTTCATTGTTGTACAGCTTTCAGTTCTAATTGAGACTTTGCTAAAGTGATGGTTTTGGTCACTTTGCCATTTAAAAGCATGGTGAATCAGCTGCTGTTATTTTCACCCCAGAGGCGGCTGAATTATATTGCTGAAATGTTGTTGAAACTTCTTGTAACCTGCTGTTAAAGCTACTTTCTATTTTCTTCAGGTCCACCCTCCCCTACTAAAGCTGCCAAAGGAGTGAGTATTGGTGATGTATTTAACTTGTTTCTGACCTGCTTTGTAATCTCATTTCCTCTGGATTTTAGTCCCTGTGATAACCTGTAAGATGGTTTAGCAAAACCACATCTGCTTGGTAGGCATAAATTCTTTGTCAAAGTACCTGCTGTTAAAAGTACCCATTAAAAGGGAAACAAAATATGGCACCTATTTTTTTCATTCTTAAAGGAAGTTTATGATCCTTTGATTCTTCTCAATCCTCACATAGAATTAATGGGCTGGAAATGCTTTTCATAGATCCATATTTTCAGCAAGTCTCTATGGAGCTGTACATTCCTAGCTCAATACTCATTGCTCTTGGAAGTTTGATCTGTCAGGGCATCTTTAATATATATTAGCTCAGTAAAGAATTCTTGGTCTTTATAGAACAACCTCTGATTTAATATTGGTGATATTAATGCTTACGTTTATTATGAAGGTTTCTGTTGTAAATTAGGCTGGTCAAACACAGATACTTCTTTAAAAATGCTTCTTGTACAGAACATATCAGGGCAATTTATGAAAACCCCATTACCAGAACATAGCTGTAACTTCTCTTTCTATCTTTATCCTGCTGTTTGAGTGCAACCTTAGTTGTATCCCAGCAGTGGAATGACACAAGCACACATGTTCAGCATGCTCAGAGATGACTGTGCTCAGTAAGATCTTCAGATTCAATTCCTTGCAAGCATCCACCTGCCTGCACTGAATAAATCAGAGCAGAAATCCCTGCAGTTGGAGGGCCCTGGCCCTGTCAGCATGGATCCCAGGGCAATGTGCTAAAAATAGTTTGGACTTGGGGACTGGCATTCTATTCCAGCACACATACAGCAGCAACAGCCCACAGAGTGCTCGATGCTCAGTGGCATTAAGCAGCGTGGCAAAATAATTAACTTTAAAAGGGCAAGTTCTTGTGTTTATAAACATACAAGAAGTGTCAGACTGCTGAATGGCTCTGGGCAGTTTCTTCTGCTCTTGGTGAAAGGGCAGATGTACGTCTGTTCTGCTCCTGCTGTGGTTTAGCATGCACTGCCATGTGCCAGTTTTCCAGGCTGGGTTTCAGCTCAGAAGAAATGTTTAGAGTTATTTTGTTGCATAATTGATTGGGGATTTAGATGAGGGATCACAAGGATGTTTGGTGTCCTTGCCTCATGAACAAGAGTGTTGCAGCTGTCAGATCATGCAAAGGCAAATAGTGAGTTGTTAATACCTCACACTACCCAGGTGTGTCCTCCAGCCCCATATGTATATTGTTTCAGCAAACAGCTCATGCCGGGAGCACCTCTGGTGCTTGTGGAGAGGAGCTTGGCAGAGGACAGGAGGCAGTGCCTGTGGAGCAGTGTGTGCCTATGGTGCTGGATTGTGGTCCAGAGCCTGGCAGGCACCTGACGAGGATTCGGTGTCTTCTCCAAATGTTATCAGTCCTTTATGCCCCGCTTCATCCCATGTGTTGGTAACTACCAGCATCTGCCCATCTTCACTCCTCTCTGAGCATCAGTCACTTCAAACTCTTTCCAAGCCTAGTCTCCAGTAGAAATTCATGTACCAGTGAGAAAGACTTTAGTACTCTGGTCAGACATATCCAATGGAAAAGCTGTAATTTTGTTCCTTTGTTCTTGTGTCTTTCTTCTGCATGGTGTTCATTGTCTTTGCACCCACAAGTGTAGTCATGCCTTTATTTAATGTGTTTTTTTTTTAATCTGTGGACTGTTTCAGAAGGACAAGCAGGACAGTTCTGGGAGTTTGGAAGCTGTCAGTGATACCATTCCGCAGCCGATGCCCTTCCCGCCCTCTGCTGTGCGACCAGGCTCTCCTAAACTGGACCCGTCTGAAGTCTACCTGAAGTCTAAGACAATTTATGAGGACAAACGTAAGTACATCATATTCAACTTGAAAATACTCAGTTATGAAGGAATTTTTTCTTTTGTTGCATGTGCAGTAAAACTACTGAGACTTTGTTGCTAAGTTTGTTAACCTGCTGTGGATAAAACATTTCAAGTAATGCATAATTCAAACAGCAGTCAGAAAAATAAAAAAGATAAAGTATGTTTCAACCGTATTTTCAGTAAAACAGTTAATTGCAGAAATAATGTCAAGGATGGTTCTGAAGTAAACTGCAGCAAACCTGCTTATAAAAGTAGTTCTGAGTTGTGTTACAGAGTGGCTTTTATCCTGGTCTGCTGCACAGATGTAGTTGAGATTTCTGCTTTGAAAATTAATGATACCGTTTTGAAAAGAGACTATCACTGTATTTCTGGTTACTGTGTTTTGTCACTTGAAGACTCAAGAGTGTACCACCAAAGCATAATCCTTCAAGAATCCCTCAATAATCCAAGATAGTTCCTTACATATTTTGAAATACTGTTTTTTTTCTTAGCTTCAAACACAAGAGATTTAGATGTTTTCCTGAGAAAACAAGAGTCAGGCTTTGGTTTCCGGGTGCTTGGTGGGGACGGACCAGATCAGCCTGTAAGTGAAACTGCTCACAGTTATCTCATAGCATTGCTGTTGGAATGATCCTACTCTGTTGTCGTCATTTCCCATCATCCCATCCAGGCAGTTCAGTGATGGCAAAATTGATCGATTCGCTACCTGCCTTTCAGAGATCAGGAATTGGTCCCCATTACCTTTATTTTTTCCCATCTTTGTGGACTCCAGTCTCCAAGGTTCTGCACCCTTCCCACTACTGAGCCCGTCCTTGACCGCATTTTTTGTCGGGCCGAGGACACTGGTGGTGTTTCTACAGCTGTTGCTGTGTCTCGGAGCCCTTGGAAGGGCTGTGCTGGTCCCCAGCCTTTGCCCATTGTCTCCTGATCCCAGTGGTGATCAGTCATTGGTGAGCTGTGCACAGCAGCGAATCCTGGGAAGCAGCTGAGTGGAAGGAAGCAGTTGCTCCTCCAGTCAAAATTTCATTAGGCTGTTCCTTTCCTTGCAGCCCAGTGAAACGAGGTTTGAGATGGTGACACACCACGTCTATTCCTTGCTTCTCCTGCTGGATTTTTAAGCATGCATTATGTTAGAGGCAGTGTTGGTCAAATGCCAGAACAAACACCCCTGGATGGTCTGTTCTCCAAGGGCAGGTTTTAGGAGACTCTCCTCTATTTTCAAACGTGCATACATTTCTCTTTGGGAAGAAGCTCTAACTCTTGTACTGTATATCAGGGACCTTTCTTTAAGCTGTTTAACTGGAGAGAAAAAGCTTTTGGAATAGATCTGCGTAGATTGTTTTCTGATTACAGTGAAGGAATTCAGTTTTTCCATTCCCAGCTGTGATCCAGTGCTAGCCTTTTTTTTTTTGTTTTTCTTCCTCCGTCACTAACATTCATTTAAAGTAAAGAGCAAACCCAGAGAATGTTACTTCTGTTGCACTTTATAGCATTTGTGGTGTTTGGTTTCCATAACACCCACAGCTGTTAGGAAGTGCGGAGCTGATGTCTTGAGTGCTGTGTACTGATGAACTGCCCACCATTCTTAACCTCCAGCAGTACTAGCTGTGGTTACCCTTAATCTTCAATTTAGTTGAAAGTCATTGTAGAATGTCAAATTGAGTGTGGTGTTCTTCTCTGTATTATATTTAGTAGCACTTTTTGAGGTGGGGGGTAGGCAGAACTGTTGATGTTTGAGTTCATTATCTAATTACCAAAAGCTGAGAATTGAAGCATCTTGAAAAGTGGAACTGTCTATAAGCAACTTTTCAGAAATAAACTTGAGTTTGTTCAAAAGCTTTTATTTCTTCCCCAGTCATTCTTCCTCAGTTCTGGGTAAAAAAAAATAAAAATAGAATGAACGTCAGAGGTTTTTGTGTCATAAATGTCTAGGAAATCATATATATGATAAGTACGTGGTGTGTGCTCATTTCAAAAACTGAGCTGTCTAATAAACTGGAAAACATGCTCAGGAGAGAAGAACTGATTAAAATATAGATTAAAGACTTTTGAAGTATTTAGTGAATGTTTTGAGACTCCAGATTGTCTCCACTAGATCAGCTTGTGCAGAGTACAATTGCTGGCTGCATTTCTGCTTGAGCTGGACAGTGAGGTAATCTTTAAGAGTCTTCCCCAAAAGACCTCTTCTGCACAGATTCACCTGGATTCCAACCACTGTGTGTTCTGATGAACTCACGTTCCCTTTCAAACTCCTGGACTCTGCTCACAGATTTATATCGGAGCAATAATCCCATTGGGAGCAGCGGAAAAGGACGGGAGGCTGCGTGCAGCGGATGAGCTGATGTGCATTGACGGAGTCCCTGTGAAAGGGAAGTCACACAAGCAAGTTCTGGATTTAATGACCAGTGCCGCTCGGAATGGGCAGGTGCTGCTCACTGTCCGGAGGAAGATCTTCTTCAGTGGTAGGTGTCTGCTTGCCTAGAAAGAGCACTTAGGGCTTGTAATCAAATCTACTGAAGCTGCTCTGGAACTTAATTACTGCACTGGGGCTGAGCAGCCCGAGATTGAGGAGGGTCAGCTATAACTATTAAATGGAGAAAAGCAGAATTTAATAGGCTTGGACTCTGTTGCTCACTAGCTTGCACTGCTCACACAGGTAAGGCTCTGAAAATGATGATGCAGGGGTGGTTTCTTCAAACCTTTTTGCAGGTAGTAGTTAGAACAGCCATTAGTGCTATGGAAATTGCATTATAATGCAGTCTGTTTTCTCAACATCCCCAAATGGTTTGGGTTGGAAGGGACCTTAAAGCTCATTTTGTCCCATGCCCCGCCATGGGCAGGGGCACCTTCCATATGCTGTATTCTCAAGTCTTTCAGCATTAGTGTGTAGGAAGATGAACTGTATTCAAATGAGAGCTGTTTCAGAGCAAGATCTTGAGATGCTGCAGTTTTAGATCAGTGTCCAAATCAACACTTTAGAGAAGATTAGTCTGTGACTCCATGAATGACAAAGCTGGGGTGGGATTTACAGCTGACAAGGACCCCCTGCTCTGATTAGCAACTGCTGTCGCCACCTCGTGCTGGTACTGACAACTGAGCTTCATGGTTGTGCTGAAGTTGCTTTGTGTGATTTGTTCCTTATTTGTTGTTTGTCTATTCCCTGCAAGGGGAAAAGCAGGCAGAGGAGGAGGAGCCACAACCTGTCCTGACACAGAACAGCTCTCCTCGGCTGAGCCGTGTTGACTTTGCCAACCAACCATGCCCGGAGGTCTACGACGTCCGTCTGCAGCGGAAGGAGAATGAAGGATTTGGCTTCGTCATTCTCACCTCCAAGAACAAACCTCCTCCAGGGGGTAAGTCCCATGTCCTGGTGCCTCTGCCTCTGCCTAACCTCACTGGGGCTTCTCCACAGATACCTCTTCCCGTGCAGTGCTGACGTTTCCCTCATAGTCAACTTTCACGCATGCTGGCACAGCCCAGCCAGTTGAGCGTTGGTCTGTCTTTCTTCATATTTATGCTCTTGTTCACCCAGCTGTGACATAAATGGGGAAAAGGGAATTTATGTCTCACACAACCCATACCCAAGAGTGTGCACTTGTCCCAGGGCAGCATTTAGGATGTAGATATTTGTCAGGCTGTAGTGATGTTGCATTAATTCATTGACATTTTAATAGAAGCATAGTTTCAACCTTGGCTTTATATTACCTAATCAGGTAAAAATTCTTATTTTGGGGATCTGAGGAAGTAGAGTGTACAGTATTTGGTGGAAAACAATGAACTTGTTGTCATCTTGGAGTGTGTTTGTCTAGAAAGATCACCAAAATGAAAAAGTAGTCTGATCTGGTATTGCAGTTGTGAGATATGGACACGGCTCAGGCGTAGTTGTCTCTAGTTCTGCCTCTGTGCTCGTCTTTGGGGAAAGAACTGAAATCGGTCTTTTTTCCTTCTACTTCTCCTAACATCTCTTCTATTCTCCAGTCTGTCCATTCTGGCCCCATAGCTTTGGTTTCTGGAGGAGTCTGTGCAGGGCACGGTGTCACTCTGGGGTGAACTGAGGGAATCGAGGCAGGAGAGCTGGAGGAAATTTAGACAATTATTACAAGTGCATATTCATCTGAGAGACCAGGAAAAGTGGTCAGGTCTGTGCAGAGCTGATGTAGCACCTTGCTGGCCTTGCACAGGCTCTCTCCGGTCCTCACCTGACTGAATCAGTCCCTGGCAGAAGAAGTTTGATAGATTTTTGAAGTGTGTCTGAGGGTTAATTTTTGTTTGCATGTAAGAAGAGTTTGCCCATGCATCTGAATCTCTGTGTTGCAGTGGATGGCCATAACTCTCTCTGAGCCCACACTGTCTGTCAGGGTCAATGCATGAAATGGAAAACTACATTATATATGGTAAAACCAATTGTTCTGGTGCACTCCAGGGCCACACATTCTCAATCATCCCTTTGCAGATGTGATCCATTTCCTTCCCTTGTTTTCCTTCAGGCACAGCACTCTGTACTTGACAAGGCCATGGTGTTGGGTTGGTATCTCCATTCGCTCACAATGAAGCATTCTTCATTATTTGCTGGTTTGTCCTGTACAAGCAGTTTCACCCTTTGGAGCAGGAGAGGAGGGGCAAACACTGATCTCTGCTCTGTGGTGACTAGTGACAGGACCAAGGGAACAGCTGGAACTGTGCCAGAGGAGAGTTAGGCTGAATATTAGGAAAAGCTTCTTCCCCCAGAGGGTGGTGGGGCACTGAACAGGCTCCTCAAGGAAGTGGTCACAGGCCCAAGTCTGCCAGAGCTAAAGCAGTGTTTGGACAACACTCTTCAGGCATAGGGTGGGATTTGTTTGGATTTTGGGATGTCCTCTGCAGTGCCAGGAGCTGATGATCCTTGTGGGTCACTCCAACTCAGCATATTTTGTGATTCTGTGACTGGCAATTCTGGGTCTGTGATGCTTATCTGATGTGCACATGGTAGGATTCTTGAGACTGCCCTGTGCAGGGCCAGGATTTGGATTTTCATCCTTGTGGATCCCTTCCCACTCAGGATATTCCTTAATTCTGTGAATACTTATGGTGCTGTGTCTGTTCTTGTTTCTTAGTGATTCCTCACAAGATCGGGCGGGTTATCGAGGGAAGCCCAGCTGACCAGTGTGGGAAGCTGAAGGTGGGTGATAGAATCTCAGCGGTAAACAGCCAGTCCATTGTGGAGCTCTCCCATGACAGCATTGTGCAGCTCATCAAGGAGGCAGGCAACGTGGTGACCCTCACAGTGGTGGCTGAGGAAGGTAAGGAAGGTGCTACCACACTATCAAAGTTGGGTATTAATCACTGCTGAAGTTTATTGGCTTAAATGGAGCATTTGAAGATGTTTGGAAATTAAGGAGAGTAAATCTTAGACTACCTTGAGTTGAGTGGGACTCATGGGGATCATCAGCTCCTGGAAGTTGAATAAATTGGAAGCTCATGTGTTTGCTCTGGAAGAGCTGAAGGCAGGTGGGACAGAGAGACGAGTTGCCACAACAAGGTGCTTGTACCCAAAAAGGAGCTAAAATTATTAACAACACAATGAAGAGTGAGAGAAATTCTCATGTGTGAGAGAGAGAAAATGCTGCTAACATAGACACATCCTGTCCAGACCTTATATTCTCCAGCCAAAGAGAAATGACCCCTCAGGGGGTTGCAGCAGCCACAAGATCATGCTTAGTGAGAAAATCTTCTCTCCCTAGCTCAGGTGCCCAGCTCCTGCTGCTGCAGGTGCTGCCAGAGCTCTGTACCCAATGAGGCCAGTGCTGCCAGGATGCTCAGTCCTTGCTCTAAGGCCACAGGGACTCCTGCTTTCCAAATCTCTCCATTTAAACCGTGAGTTTTTGCTTTCTACCATGTTAAAATACACAAATTCCCTAATGCTGCATCCCTGCAGCAGAAACATGCTGCAGTTCTGTCTGCCAAAGCTCCCCTTTGCAAAAGAGTCACATCTCACCACACAGGAAAAAAACCTTGACAGGGTTTTCCTGCCAATCTTGCACCTGCAAAACCTGCTGTGTCACCTGAGCAGCAAAGTGAATCCTAGGGACTGCAAAGTCCCATCTTTGGGGACTGACTTAATGACAGCTCCCATGTAACACTGCATGCACTGTGGTATAGTTTCTAAACAAAATTGTAAATATACAGTCCTGTATTTTGGAGAGAAAAACTGTTTTCCTGCCCTGTATTTTCTTGAATGCTGCTTACGGCTTTGATTAAACTCCCTATCATTATTTTGCCAGAAAGCTGGCTTTCTTCACCTTTGAAATAAGAAATACCTAGAGCCAGGCTGTGAATAAAGCCAGCAGATGATTCTCTAATTTCACATTCATTGCAAATATTTAACATGCCATCTCAGCTTGTAACACAGAATTTCAAAGACTTAATATTCCTTTTTGTTAATGCTTGAAGTGGAGAGACCTCTGTAAGTTGTTATTTTTCTATTAAGATTTTTATTTTTATCAAATCTGGTTCATTCCAGTTTGAAGGGACACACTTCAAAGCAGTTGCCATGGGTGATGTTTATAAAGCAACTGAAGTTTGGGTTGGTTGAATTAGATCTGTTTTCTCTGCAGCTTTTAGTCATCAAATACAGACTGGTTTGGGTTGGAAGGACCTGAAAGCCTATTGGGCTGCTGTGGACAGGAGGAGCACCTTCCACTTGTTTTCAAAATAAGTTTTCTGAATATTATATTTCTACCCATTATTTGTGTATGACCTTACATGGACTTTGCGTAAAAACCTTTCTCACTGAGTCAAATGCAGATTTGGAGCCAAAATACAGAGAGAAAAACACAACCTGGGGAGACTCAACAAAGAGAGGAAAGAACCCTTCAGTAGCAGGTGGTAAACCAGAGAAAAGATCAGTCAGGAAAAATCTGTGGCTCAGAGGAGCTGGAGTTGGTGTGTTTGAGATGAAAAGAATTTTGTGACAATGAAGGAGAAAGAAGCAGAACCAGTTCCACCAGTTCCATATATTCTGAAGTGGGAATATATCTCCACTTTAAAATTCTCCTTGATGTAGCTGAAGAAATAGAGTTTAGCTCACAGTAGAGCCCTGTGTAGTGGGGGAATCCAGCATGGATGTGGGTGAGTTGGGGCTTCAGGCACTCAGGGAGAGAGCTGAGCCTCACAGGGTTGGTTCACTCCCAGGAAAATCCAGAATACAGCTCCAAAAACACGAAATGCCCTTTTTGCTGGAAGCTGTTGAGCCTCACAAGGCAGAAACCCTGGAAGAGTTTGCTGTTCCCTAGCTTTGTCCTCTGAGAGCAGCAACAAAACCTGTTCCTGGTCCCTTTTCCTCCCCCCAGGCTTTCACAGGCCTGTGATCTTTGCTTTTCATGGGAATAAATGAATTCCCTTCATGCGCCAGAAAAGATTCTTTAACATTTTTCACAAAAGCAGGAGCCTGTCAGCTTTTGTCATGTATTAGCTGGGAACACATGAGACGAGGCTGCAGAGAGGGCTGCAGGATTTGTACAAACAGATGGCGTTTTTCTTGCCTATGCTTCTAAATTAAAAATCTGAGGATAAACCAGGAGTAAAAGTTGACATTTTGTCTCTAGAGAAAAACCTCTTTAAGGCATGTCATGAGAACAGCACCAAGCAGATGTGTGGAGGGCTCGGGAGGTCTCACATACCTGAGAAATTCAGTGTAATATGCTTTAAATTTATCTTCCCTTAACATTCTTGAGCACTTTTTTGTATTTTAGTGGAATTTGTTTGTTCTTAATTGAGAAATGCAGTGGTGTGCTACACCTAATGGGGCTGGAACATCTCTAGTTTTGGTGCTGGGAATGATTGGTTTTTAACCCTTTCAGGGAAAAGGAGTTAGTAGTTTATATTTCAGCACAAAAGTCCATCTTGGGCCACTGCTTGCCATTCAGGTTCCAGCTAAGAGGCAGCTTTTTGCATAGACTGTGGTTCTTTATTCTTAAGCGAGAGTGTCATTTTTGTATCCTGAAACACAGGGCTTTTTCCAGAAATGCACTGGATTTTTTGTAAAGTGCACACTAACAGTATTTTCCCTGGAGGGGAAAATAATAAGGAGTTATTTTAAATGGTTTTATCAAAACCTTATTTTTTACTTAGCTTTTGGAAGAAGGCAAAAGACTTTAACATTCCTCTTGATTGCCTGCCAGTGAACTCCTTCTCCCAAGAGACCAGTTCCTCACCTTGCCTGGAGCTGGGCAATGGAAAACTGTTGTGCCTTAAATGAGTTGACAATTTCCCTTTATTTGATGGGGTCTTCACCTCTAAATCCCCATGTCTCCTGCAGATCCTCATTCACTTACCTTTACAGAGGGGTATTTTTCAAATGCACATTGTTCTTCGTCTCTTAAAAAATCTTATGATAATGAATATCTGAACCAATTTCATGGATCTGATCAGCCCTGATCCCCTCTGGCATTTATCAAGTTGCAATCAGGCAATCCCTTCTGTTCATGTCAGGATCCATACAGTTGTGCTGGTATTTCCAGAGGAAAAGCAGAGTGAAAGAATAAAAATAAAGAATAGAATTCCTGAGAATTTACTGAGCTGTACTTGTGTCCCTGGCTTGGAAAATCCTCTCTGTTGTGTCCACATGAGCTTGGCTCAAGGTGTCGTGGCTGCAGTTCCTTGGGAGCAGTACCCCCAGCAGTGGTGGGGACCATTGTCCTGGCTGCAGATGTGTGAAGTCGTGACTGTTGATTTTCTTTGGATTCTAGAGCAACGTGGTCCTCCATCAGGAACAAACTCGGCCAGGCAGAGTCCAGCCCCACAGCACCGACCACTGGGACTGGCACCGATCAACCCTGACAGGTTAGGAAAAGGGGCTGGGAATGGTGGGAAAAGCTTGGCCAGAGGGATTAATGTGAAGGCAACATCCACGTCCTTTCACCTTTCCATAGGGGAGCTGCAGAAAGTGAAGCTGGAAAAGAAGTTTCTAATAGTTACCAGCTGTCCTGGCCTGAGCACAAGCACATGGCACAGTTGGATGCTGCTTCAGGTGTTGGCAGTCGTCATTCCCAGGTACAAAAATCCATCCAGAGGGTGTGGAGACACAGGGAATACTCACCCATCAAGGCACTCTAGTGGCATTGCCACAGAATTCTCAAAAGCAGAATGTTAAAACATTTCCCTGTCGGATACAGGTAGAACAGTTGTGTATAAAAACATACTGAAGTGTCTCACAGAATGTTTTTGCTCATGTTTCAAATGTGATTATCTCCTTAAGGTATTTGAACACTCATTATAGCCATGAAAGAAACAAGAAATGCTTGTAGTGGAGTGACTACAGACTCTTTGGCAAAGTTTCTTCAAGAATTTTGTGCCTGTCTCAGACTTAGAAAGAAAGATGTTCTGAATGTTTGGACTTAGATTAAAACCATTACCCTGAGTCACCCCAGAGTTGGGATGAATGCTGTTTAAATGCTCAAAATATAGAAATATTGGGATCTTTTTCTAGAAAAACAGAAGGTTAAATCTGCCTACAGGTATTCATCTCTCTTTTTTTTCCCCCCTGTGACTTTCTGCACAGAATCCTGGCTGTTTCCCAGTGGAGTTGGAAAGGGGCCCTCGAGGATTTGGATTCAGCCTCCGAGGAGGAAAGGAATACAACATGGGCTTATTCATCCTCCGTCTGGCTGAGGATGGGCCAGCAGTCAAGGATGGGAGAATCCATGTAGGTTTGGCTTCTCTAATCAATTTGTTGATGCAGTTGATACATTAATTTACCCAGAGTGGCAACAAACTTGGATTTTCACAAGCACAAGGTCCCAGAACAGCATCTGGGCCTTTGCCCTTCTTCCAGCTGTCCCTGTGGCCGTGGACTTTTGCATGAGAAGTTCATTAACAGCTCTGGCCGTCCCAAAGGAATTGTCCGCTTTGCTGGGGTTACAGTAGCATCCCTGGGTGTGAGCAGCAGGTACTTGTAGATATGTTAGGAGCCCCAACAAGAGATTGCACACAGTGCACCAGAGAGCTGGGAAGAGAATCACTGTCCAAGTCAGTTAATTTTTAAGGAATGTTTGTGTGTAAATTGTGCTGCTACTGTTCTATGTCATTTCTGAAGATACAATCCTGATTTTTTCCCAAATACTATGTTAATTCTTGCCTTTGTGTAAGGAATTCACTCTCTAATATTGTAGTAAAAGCAAAGTACTTGGGTATAACAGAAGGAACGATGGTAAGTGAGACTCGGTGGCTACGGCCCAGGGTTGGATTTTCAGAGGCTGAAGCCTCAAGGTGAGCCAGGTGCCCATGAGATGCCATCCTTTGCAGTCCTTGTGCTTCCCTGTTGCTGGCATGTGGCTCTGCCTCTCTTTGTCCTGCATTTGCAGAATGGGGCTGGCACAGATACTTGCTGTGAGACTTAAATGGATTAAGTGGAATTCTTAGTATTCTTCACAGTAATAAGCATTTTCCCCCATGTGCTTGAGAGACAACATGAGTGTAGCATTCAGTGCTAATATTTTTTCTCATAGTCCTTCTTCAGTTGGTGTCACACTGAGCTCCAGGGCTTTGCTTTTTGAGCAAAACAACCAAAAAAATTGTTCAGCCCAGAGAAGAGGAGCCAGACCTCACCGCGGTCTGCAGCTTCCTCCCGAGGGGCAGGACCAATGGCAGGCCCTGGGGGAATGGCTGGAACTGTGTCAGGGGAGGGTTATGTTAGATATTGGGAAAAGGTTTTCCCTCTGAAGGTGATCTGGCAGTGGAACAGGCTACCCAGGGAATGGTCACAACCCCAAGGCTGCCAGAGCTCAGTGTTTGGACAGTGCTTTCAGGCACAGGATGGGACTGTCTGAGTGTCTTGTGCAGAGCCACATCTTTGATCTTCCCGTCCTTGACACCAAGCCCCTCCCAGTGCTGGCATGTGCCAAGTCCCCAGCCCAGAGCACGGATGGGCTGAGCTCACCCAGCCTGAGGTTATTCACACTTTTCATTTCTTGTCATCCGGATATGGTGTCTCTTTCTGGTTATACTTTAACAGTGTGAGGAGGAACTTCTCATCCAGCTAGCTACTGTCCCGGTGTGTCTCGGTCCCAGCCTGTCCATGAGGAGCTGGCAGTGACCTCCTTTGGCAGAGTGACTTCAACGAAGCCCAGGAAGCCTCTTTAAGCTGCTAATGTTACACACCAGTGACATCTGTTGGTTGCTGTGTGCAGTGCCAGATAGGCTCCCGCTCCCTTTTTTCCCCATTTCCCTTCTCAATTTTGCCTAAAAGAGAACTATTTTTGGGGTATGCTATTCCAGCCCCTTTGCAGCAGCCAGGGAAGTTAGTGCTGGCTGAAATTACCTGCCTGGTACCTGTGAGAGTTGTTTACTGGCTCTGAGACCTCACCACTGATCTGTCCATCCTGAAGTAACAGTTCCTGTCCTTACATCAAACCTGTTTGTGCCGTGTTCAGCTTGGCAGTGGGTATAGGGAAGGTGCTGTGTCCTCCCCTGGATAAGGTGACCTCAGACGAGTGTGATGTGGTTGATCCATGTTCTCCCTCCACAGCATGATCCAGAATCAATGAAAATATATTCAAGCACATCCTGTATCTGTCTCATCACTTGTAAATAAAAGAAGATATGGTTAAGATCTCTGGAATCTTTTCCTGAGCAGACAACCTCCACGCACCTCTGAATCCCCCCACCCTGTGGTCACATCCTGCTTGTCATCCATGGAATGGTGTCACGGTGTCACTAATGCCCACTGGATTTTAGCATGAGAAGGAAAACAGAAGCCTCTGCCTCTGTTATTTTTTCTTTCTAAATTAAAAACCAGTTCACAGTGTCAGAGATTCCCAAAGACTAATCTGCTGCTCTTTTTTCCTCAGGTTGGTGACCAAATTGTGGAAATTAATGGAGAACCTACCCAAGGAATCACTCACACACGAGCCATTGAGCTGATTCAGGCTGGAGGAAATAAAGTTATGCTGCTGCTGAGACCAGGGACTGGGTTGATACCAGATCACAGTACGTTGTCTCAAGGGCTTTTTGGTGTTGAGGGCACAAGGCAGGGAAGTAAAGTAGGATAAGGAGATTCTGCTACTTGTTCACTGCAGTAGTAGGCAGTTGCCTTTGTGACAGCTGTGCATTTATTATTGAACTAAACTAAACATTAAAATATAAAAATTGAAAAATAAAATATCTCTTTTTAAATACAAGGAATATTTGGGGTAAAATTAACACATGACAGTACGTAGGAGCATTGCACAGTCTGAAATTATTCCATATTTCTAATTAGTTCCTCAGCTCTATCCAAGCTAATCAAGTTTTTCTATAAAAATATGCTGATTAACCCTGATTGCCTTTAATTTAAATGAAAATTTTCTGTGCTTCAGTATTGTTAAAAGTTTGTTTCTGTACATATTTACTTCTGATTTGAGCCTTCTAAATTACGAAATGCTTTGTTTTTCAAAGCCAAAACTTCAGGAAGCAGGAAAGGGACAACTTTACTCTCCAAAGGCATTCAGTTTGATTCAAGGTGATTTCTGTGTCTACAAAAGGAAACCACAACTTTGTGGGCCAAAACAAAACCCCCAAAAAATCCAGGAAGGACAGCAAAGCAAATGTTTGCAGGAGCCACAAAGTTCAGAACTGATGGCTTTGCATCTGATTCAGTCCCAAGATTGCAAATCAGAGACTTGTGGCAGTGGCAGCAGCACCATTTTAAAGCAAAGAACATATAATTTCCTAAATATGTGTTTTAGTCTTTTTAAGCCCTGATGCTGACACCAAGGTGCTGATGGTTAAACTTCCTAAATTGTAGGGTCACTTTTTCTGATAAGGTGTTTTTCAGTCAGTGATCAACCCCAAGCTTATCCTTACAAAATCCCAAACACACAGTTTGAGCTACCAAATACTTTGTGTGTTCACTCACTTACTGGCATTCACTCAAAGGGTAAAATCTGCTCAGAACTGTCTCAATTTCTTTCCTCCCGAGAGCTAAAAAAGGGTCCTGAGCATCACTACTGGTCCTGCTGGTCACAGAAATTCCCTTAGCTTGAGGGAGAAACAGAATCGGACAAGAGGGAACCTCTGGAGCATGTCCAGGCCAGCCCTCTGTCTAGAATGAGGCCTGGGATGAGGTGAAGGAAGTGGTGGAGTGGGGAAGGGTTTATGGCCTCTTGCCTTGCTGTTAATCCCACATTTCTGATTGAAATCTTGCTTGCTGTAGTCTGTGATTTTTTTTTTTTTTTTTGGTATGTACTTCTGGGCTTTTTCTCTTCCTCCTTCAGGTTTGGCTCCTTCCAGTCTGTGTCCCTACGTGAAACCTGAGCAACATTAAGGGCTTTCAGTGCTTTTCTTGGTTTTTTCCTTAAAGACTTGGTAAATCTGCATGTCTTGTTTCATCGCTTCCTGTTTTTACAGTGCAAAGCTATGAATAACCCCACTTTTCACAGTTTCAGATTTCTTTAGGCATAACAGTTCTAGTTTGTTAGGTTTTATTAAACAATGTAGGTCAGGGACTTTTTGATTTGAAATTTTGCTGTGTAGGCCCTAAAATTGTTTTGATTCAAAGACTGTGTCAGTCCTGCAGGGATCCAGCACTCTGAGCACTAGATTTTTTTTTTCCAAAATCACATCTTCAGGATTATTGTAGAACAACACAATACAGAAAGCTGGCTAAATAAAGCTTTGAAAGTATGCTGCTCTATAATGTTTTCTGAATTGAACTCAGTAGTTTGCCAATTATTACTTTTTGTGTGTTTAATCAAATCTCTTGCCATTTGCTTCCAGGTGATTGGGATAGCTACAATCCTGCTTCATCAAATGTAATATATGAAGAACAGTCACCATTATTATCTTCATCTTCCCATTCTGCTTCCCCATCTGAAGTGTGTTATTTAGCAGTACCAGGAGAAGCTTTAACCAGAGTTCAGCTGTCTGAGGAACTGGAACAAGCAGAGAACACTGTGCCTGACAAGATAAGCACTTTAACTGAAAACCTGTGTGAGAGGAAGCCTCAGTCTTCTCCCCAGAGAACAAAGAACAGATGGGAATGTCCCTCAAGTCCTGCATTTGGAATCACTAAAGGTAGTTCAGAAGCAGGGACCAGAAGGGGCAGATCTGCCAGTCCAGCGAAGACAAGGGCTGCTGAAGGATACCCTCACATGGGATTCCACAGCCCCAGGAAAGGGGATCCTGAGAAGAACAATCTCTCACATAAATCTGACAGTTCCAGGAGTGAGAGTAAAACCACAGGAAAAGGGATGAAGAATAGTGACAAACAGGAGTCTTCTCATGGAAGTCGAGGAAGGTCAGCAAGTCCCCAAAGGCATCTCAGCAAACCAGGAAGCACAGAAACAGTGGGAAGGATCCAAACATCCTGTTCTGTTGAGCAGTTGAAAGGTGGGAATGGTAAACCAGAAGTCACCAGGAAAGAAAGAATGAAGCAGAAGACACCAGGAAAGACAGAAGGGTGTTCTGCAGACCAACATTACTCAGTGTTTGGTGGGAATAGCCTTCCCTTTAGGGACTCCAAGAGAAATGCCTCTGAGGATGATTTATTAACCAAGTCCAGCTCTGGAGACACAGGTTCCAGTAGATTCAAAACCTCCAGCCTTTCCAGTATCCCACTGCTTTCCATGGAGAAACAAAGAAGGGCAGAAACACAGGAAGCTCTTATGATGAACAGACACCATGGAGAGAGACACATGGAGCTGCCCAATGAGACCAAAGATGGAACTTCCCAACCTGAGAGGAATTCTCCAGTAAGGAAAACACTGATAACTCCTGGGCCGTGGAGGGTCCCCAGTGGCTGTAAGGGCTCCCCAGCAGCAGGGGTGCCTGGAAAAGGGGTGTGACTGACTGAGAGACACTGGTTTTTAGAGCATGTTTTGATCAATTTTCCAGTAAGGGTAATTTAAAACATTGGTTTTTCTCACACAGTTGTCTTTTTTTTTTTTTTTTTTTTTTTTTTTTTTTTCTAAAAACTGGTTGGAGGGGGGAAAGTTTTTCTCTTCTCAGAAACTGGTTAGAGGGAGGAAAGTATTTGATTTGTTCTTAAATTATCTAAGCTCCATGAAGGACTTTCAGATTGCTTCAGTGAAACCCTTCCATGAGCTGCTGTCCCTTTGCAGGCCATGTCTGCTGCTCCCAGTGTTGCACTGCTGCAGCTTCCCGGAGTATTGTGAACTCTGAACAAAGTTATTTAATGCCTGTATTGCCAATGTGATCCAGACTCACTTCCTGTTGTTGTGCCAAGCTATCTACTGCATCCAGTCAATCTAACCCTTCCCACATGGATTCCAGTCAGAGACAAGGCAGGTTTGGGCTGAAGTGGGTGTTTTCTCTAGAGCAGGTTGCATGTTTACATCAGGAAACTCACGTGTTCTTGCTGGGTCAGGGAGAAAACGGCTGAGTTGGTTCTGTCAGTTCCAGGGCAGCAAATGAGTTGCTGATGCTGCTCAGTTCATATGTTTCCTGGAATTTTAATACCTAATACAAAACCCTGTAGCTAAATATGGTATTTAACGCAATTCTGTAATTTTGCTTTTTCTGACACAGCAGAATCACTTTAGTTCCTTGATTCACAGGGATTTGGGTTGCAAACATCTGTGAGAGGAAAGAAAATTCTGGATTCTGTTAAATAACACAATTCCTTTGGTTTCACGCATGGCACCATGACACCCTCAGCCTCAGTGTGGAGCTCATACTGAAGTCCCATCTTTAATTATTTAATGCTAGTTAGGAATTGGGGTTTTTTCCCCTCTGTAGAGGTAAGAACTGACTGTAGGACAGACTCAGCTACCAGAACAGATTTTCAGTGAAGTTCTTGCCTGTATATTTTAGAACTCTCCCCTATTTACTGTGCATGTGTGATCAAGAAGCGTTGATGACAAACAGGATACAGGAGATACACCATCTATGGTTTGGGCTGGCAGAGATGTTTTAAAGAGGGATGTTACCACCAGAACCTACTGACACATCAGTCCTATAGCTGTAAGAACAATAGAAATGGAAGTGGTTTATTTTATTCACACTTTTAGTGATTATTTCCTGACATCTGGGATTTTTAATGACTGCAGAAAAGTGGTGAAAGGATGCCCTTGGTCCAGTTTGCTGGAGAAAGAAGAGTAAATCATTGAGCTTTACTTACTTAAAATACAAACATGATTTGCTCTTTGCAAGCAAATATCTCATTTTGGCTTTGAAACGTTAAATGTTTTTGAAGGCTAACAAAGCACAGTGAGGCAGTTCTGAGTGGAATTCTTCACAAATACAGCTGACTGCTCAAACAGCTTTTAAACAAAGACTTGGGAATTCAAAAGGCTTTAAAGCAGCTCTGAACTGTGCTCACCTGCTCAATACCAGGTGAGCCACTGACACCAGGGTTGCTGTGTAGCATAACACGTATGAATACTCCCTGGGTAGAATATGACTGTGAAATATTTAATACTCTGAAGTAGCCTGTGTAGATATTGCCCTGTGTTCTTGCCCAGAGGTTGGTTGATGTTGAGCTGTGTGCACTCAGCCTGACCACTGAGTACAGTGAAAAATCCAGTGCTTTAATTCCAGATGAATTAGCCCCACTGAAATGATCTCCCTGCCATCAACTCCTCTCTATTTTTCTATATGTTCATGTGACCTGATAATGTCTTAACTGTGTGTGATTTCTCCTTCCATAGACCTTGTATCTGTACTTCCTGCATCAAACTTAGCCATGTGGCCTTGGAATGCTACACAATGTATGGATGTACTGGGTGTAAATGTTTATATATTGTACAGCACCTTTATACAGACTTCTGAGGTTCTGACTAGAGAGAGACCTGTAAATCGCTCATTATTTTTTATATAGATATTAAAAACAAATTCCAGTTCATGGCCTGTTGATTCTGCATTGTCTAAACCAGGTTCTTGTTTGGCTTTCAGGGGTGTGATGCAGGTTTTACCCACAAACATGCTACTCTTCTGGAAAATTAATGCAGTTTATTATTAGAAGTCCTTGATTCCCCCCATTCAAAAAACAAATGTTCAGCAAAGACAGTATAAAAATCATTAAGTCCTGTCGAAACAGTACAGTGATGAAGCACTTATCCGGTAGGTTTATTTGTACATTTTGCTATATAAAATTGTAATCTCCTTTTGCATCTTACAACTTTCCCTTGTATAGAAAATAGCTGTAAACAATTTAGTACCAGCTGCAAGCTCTTGTATGGCTTTAGTGCTTGATGTCCCACAGCAGTTCCTACTGGTTTCAGTGCTAGCTGCCAGGATTCAGCCCCATTAATCCAGTTTTTCTGTACATGGCATGGGATATCATGGTGAGACCAGTGCATTCCAGATATTGTAGAACAATAAAGCGGAAGGAAAACTTCTGATACATACAGGGAAAATCTGTTTAAAAATTGAAATTATAAGTTTCCTTTTTTTTTTCCCCCTTCTGCCCATAGTGCTGGTTTTCTTCTCCAGTGTCTGGTGGACATGCCTAGGACCGATGTTTTGTCATTAGGGTTAGGGTTACGGTTAGGGCTAGGATTCTCCCCCCATTAGGGTGAGAGTTAGGGATGGGGTTGGGTTAGGGGTTAAGGTTAGGGTTGGGGTTTTTAAGGGCTTGAATTGAGGGGGAAAATCCACCTTTTTCCATCATATGAGAAATTTAAAGTGGGCAAACACCTGTTTATCTAATATTTTGGGGGACTAAATTAAAGGACAGAACCTATTTATTTGCCATTGTGTCAATTTAACTGGAGGTAACTGCCCCATTTCCTCATTTTAAGGGGTTCACTTGAAGGAAGCTCTCCGTTTTTCAGCATTTTACGGCTTTAAATCTGCATTTCAGGGTGCTTCTACCTGGGCCCCAGTACCAAATATCTTGTGTAGGAGTAAGTCTGGCACACACATAAACCTAACACCACATAAGAGTCTATTATTTTTCTTATTTTTATCTATATCACCCTAATTAGAGATCCCAATGAGAGTAACACTATTCATATCATTACTATTCTTCTCTACCTAACCCTAAATAGGGTTACGGTTATGGTTAGGATTAGGGTTTAGCGTTAGATTTAGGTTTAGGGTTTAGGTTTAAGATTAGATTTAGGGGAAGGATTTAGGTTTAGGGTTAGGCCTAGGGTAAGGGTTAGGGTTTAGGCCCCTGAACATGAACGCTGGCCCCTTTCCCTATGCAACAAAACTCACCAGCCCAGGTTCCTGATGAGAGTTTGCAGGACGCGTTTGGCACTCCAAGGCCTACCAGATGTAGGTTACGGAACACGGAGCGCTCCGGGGAATACGCGGCCCCTGCCCTGGCTGCGGCCGGTCCCCTCGGGGCACTGAGGGGGGCTGACAGCGCCCGCCAGACCCTGCCCGCGGCGTGTCCGCCTCCGCCCGGCCCTTCGGAGCTCCGCAGCCGGAGCCCGCCACTCGGTGCCCGCCCCGTACCTGAGAAGTCGGCGAGAGCCGCGACCTCCGCCCCGCACACAAGGACCACGCAGGACAGGAGGCGGAGGAGCCGCCCGGGCTCTACCTGTGCGCGGCGTGGGTGCTGCCCTGCATCCCCGTCCCTCATGGTGCGGGAGAGGGCGGCTCGGGGCGGGGGGGCAGCCCCGCCGCTTCACATGGTGCAGCCACTCCCGGCTGGTGGTGCGGCCCCCCCGGGCCGCCGGGCGCCCTCGGGGCTGCCCTTGCCCCGCGTGGGAGGAGGAGGAGGCGGAGGAGAAGGGGGAGAAGGAGGGCGAGGGCGGAGCAGCCCTGCCAGCGGCCGCGGCGGGAGCGGGTGCAGCCGGCGCGGGCACTCGGGACGCGGGGGCGGCGGGGAAGGGACGGGAAGGGACGCGGGCTCCCGGCGCCGGGACGGGCACTGCCCTCGGCGCACATCGTGCGGCCGGGCTGACTCAGACCGGGCTGCACCTCGCCCGCCCTCCCCGGCTCTCCCCACCCCTCTCCGAGCCGTTCGCGCCTCCCTCCTGGTCAAGAGGCTCGATTTCACCGTCTCTCCCCTCATTCTTGCTTGGCAAGGGTTGGAGGACTGTCACTGTGAAAAACGCCAATCACTTGTTTTTTTTAAATTTTAAAAGTTTAGACTGGCAGCTACAATCGCAGCAATCATACCTGGACAAGAACCAACAAAAGGTCACCAGGGAATAGTCACAGCCACCAAGGCTGCCAGAACTCCAGGCATGTTTGGACAATGCTCTCAGGCGTGGGGTGGGATTGTTCAGGTGCAGGGCCAGGAGTTGGACTGGATGATCCTTGTAGGTCCCTTCCAGCTCAGGATATTCTGTGGTTCTATGAATAAATAGTGCTTTGTGGTGTAAATAACTCTGTAAATTTTTTTTTTTTTTTTTTT